>NW_020188473.1:244202-255203 GCF_900000015.1 Plasmopara halstedii
CCACCACGAGTCAGGATTGCTAGTAGTAATGCATATTACTATATTAATCAGGTTTTTCTATATCAATAAGTATTACTATATTAATTAGAAAAGCCTACGGTTTTAGATAGTAGCGGCTCTGCCGCAACTAAAGCAATTAAATACAGTTTCGATTCTAAACAGAAGTGTTCGTTTGCTTTGGTTAAGGCTTTAAAACTGAGAAGTAGTGGAGAGCGATCCGCTACACTAGAACTGGCTCTTGTAAAGAACGTAAGGTTGGTGACCTTAGCTTAGCTTCCTCTAAGTAAAGAGCCACGGCAGCCCCGCTGCACTTGGTATCACTCGTAGAAAATCTACGCCTGAGTCGTAACGACTGATCCTCTGTGAGAATAGAGGAATACTCCTATTTTCCTCAGGGCATGCAGGACGAGCATAATAAGCTGATGTCACTGCTTGGGGCCTGAGGACGTGGAGCACCACGTTGCGCAAGTACCCGAGGCTATTAGCGCGCGCCTAGAGGCTTTTTCAAATTATGAAAATACTCTGTGAGAGCACTAACAGCAGAAGCTGTCAACGTCGACTGCTTCGATGACGCCACCGTGGATGATGTCTGATTCCTTCCGGTCCAGGCCGCTCATAGTGAGTGTTGAGACATCTGAGGGAAAGGATGGAGAGAGTCTCCATCTCTGGGTGAGAGAGGCCAAGATGGATATGGCATCTTCCATGGTTCAAAACGAGCAACAGCGCGTGCTGCTAGCTATCTCCAAGCTCAGAGGCTGAGCGCGAGAATGGGCACTAACGTGCGACGCTTCGGCTCAAGCTTTTTTTTTCTGGAAGGAGCTGAAGCGTTAGCTTCCACGAGTTTTCTCCCCGCCTAATCAGGCATGTCGCGTGAGATCGCGTTTCCATGCTGCTCGACAGGGCAAGAAGGGGTTGGTGGACTGTGTCCAAGAATGAGAACTCTTATTATCGGGGTGTCAGCAGATCCCTTCTCCGAGTGCGCATCCGTCTTCTTTTGGAGAAACAGTGAACGTGGCATTGAATGCCAAATTCAACTTTAAGTCGGCACGACTTGGTTGGAATGCACACCCTCAGATCTCGTCGAGGTAGGCTGAGCCAATAGAGCTCAGCTATGCTGAGAAAGAGGAGAGAGAGCTCCGAGCTGCTGGGCAGCGTGTAAATACCCGACGGTGTTTTGTTTGTGGAGACATCCGTCACCTTCGGAAGGGTTGTCCCTTGCGCAAGGTGCGTCAAACCGACGTCCCGCTTCATACTAGTCTGGTTTGAAGAGGGGTGAGGCACGCAGGGCCTCGGAGAGGTAGTGGGCAGCAGAGGCTAGCCCCTAAGAGCTGCGTGCTCTTAAACATAGAACGTGTGTGCAAGCCGGGCTTGCTTGTCGTAAAATTGACCGTGAAGGGCTTTGATAAGTCAGGAAAAATTCTTGTCGATTCTGGTGCGTCGGGCAATGATGCTCGACGTTCCACAATTTAAAAAGTATGCTGAGGCGCGCTGGAAGTGCGATTGAGTGACACCGTCACTATTCGCTTAGCGACGAGGACTTGTGTCACTGTCCCGAGGGTCCCTGTGGACCTTGATGTTACTTCGATAGCGTGGAACGCTGTCTAGGCTTAGACTTGGATGCAAGGTAAGACGTTATCCTTGGTAAGGCATGGTTGGAACTCCGCGAATTATGGATTGCTTGGAGGTGGAAGGCCTTGGGCGCTACGCGCACGTCTCCTTGTGGAGTTTTGGTGAGTCATGAGCCCACCTCCACTAGGAAGCAGAAACGCTATTGGCGCGGGCTCTGGACTGAGATTGCCAATGTGCTCGATATTGGTAAATCCGAGACGTCAAACACCAAAGGCGTATTTGATAAGAGTCCCAAGATGGCTCGCGGGCTGAACGTGGAGTGGCACGTAACCCACTGAGCACTGCTCAAGGTTTGGAGTAGTCGCTGCATGCCAAGAATGGCATGGTTGGACGAGGTTCGAGGTATCGAAGGTGAGGCCCTTCTGATGCACGTGGAGTGGCACATTATCCACTGGACGAAGACTGCGGAATTTGCAGCTCTTCGTCGGATGTTATTAATAACATCAAGGATCCGATGGAGCAGGAAGTGGGGACACTGGGCGACGCAGAGTGCGTATTCCCACTGGTCTCGATGAGACGTGAAACCGTTATAGAGAGGAGACGGCGAAGCCGTATATATCTACGAAACGCAGAGCGTCGACCCTGACCCAGGGTGTGTCAACCGTAGACGATAGTGCACAGCTATATGTCCTTGTCAAAGGTACAATAGGAGAGAAAGACGGTGGCGTCATCCTCGAGGCTGTTCCCGTAGTGGATGCTCTTCTTGAGCAGGACGAGATGTTATTCTTATAGTTTGGCGGTGTCTTGAAGGCAGAAAATTTAGCCGAGGTGGTCATTATATGACCAAACGAGGAGATTAACTTGTCGTCGCTTCTGGATGAAGCTGTCCTGGAGGACACTAAATAGGTGTTGAACGCACGAAGTGGTCCGTGATCCTGAAGGATTCCTCGGATCCCTACTATCCTTTGGTAAAGAAATTTCAAGACGTCGTCTCCAAAGACCCACCGTCGGTCCTACCTCCGGACCTTGGTGTGCGTCATGAGATCAACCTGGTTCCAGGAGCCAAGTACTGCGTAACACGCCAATGGCCCCTGTCCAAGGAGCAGTGTGAGGTCATAGACGCCTATTTCTGTGCGAAGCACGAGGCAGGGATGGTAGTGAAAGCTAGTCTTCCATTCAACACACACGTTTTGTGGTCGGAAATCGAACGGCAAGTGACGTATCGTTCACGCTTACAATAAGCAAGACGCTACCACCATTCCAGCACAGACGCCGAATTTTTCACGGAAGGATGTTCTCCAGAACAACATGGTTGGATGTACGTAGTACAGTGCACTCGATTTGGTCGATGGGCATCACCATTTGTTGATGAGAGCGAGTGATATTTCGCTACCAGCAGTGAATATTCCGAGCGACAAGCTCTGAGAGTGGCTGTTGATGCCCCTAGGCTGTCAAATGCACCAGCAACATTTGCTCGTCTTGTGACGGGCGCCACCGGGCGTATGCTCAGACATACTTCTACGACATCTTCGTCCTCAGTCGCGTGGCGCTGAGACTCCGATGCGCTGATGCGCCATGCTGCCCCTCGTATTGCTTGCTCTGAAAAATGCAGTGCATTTGTCTACAGGCTACACGCCATACCACATGATCTGTCTAGTTTATCATCGCGCCTCGCTGATGCCGCTACCCCATCGTTCAGGGCTTGGTGGGGGGCTATAGCCGATTGGCGAGCTGATGTCAGCCCTCTCACTGTTCGTAAAGCAGACGATGACTTCCTGTCTACTAGACTGAGTGTCTAACGACACGTTCGCCATGCGATGGCTGAAAGCAGCCAGGGGAGGTAGAGGAAATATTAAAGACTTTGAGGTCGAAGGCCTAGTTTTATTCAATGCGAAGATTTTCATGCAAATGCTTTTTCAGCTGTCTTTAAGACGAAGCAACGTCTACGGTTTATCGAACTTTTCAAGGTTGTGCCCAAGCGAGGCCTTGCGTATACGCTAGACTATTCGAAACGGATGCGCACCCACCTGGTATTTTATGTAGGCTTTCTTAGCTGTACCGGGACCTGGCGCAAGTGAACGCGGAAGCGTTGGCGCCGGAGCGGCGCCCACAGGCACTCGACCACCCATAAGCTGGACCAGCAACTGGTTTGGAGCACGGAGCGCTACGATCTCCATATTCCACGGCGCCAAGCACTCAATATTCGCCTGATGCGACGCATTAGTCTAGTCAACGGCTAGGATCTGCCCTAAAAGAGCACGATGGCCCTCAACGTTGGGCAGCCGGTGTACAACGTGCTCTAACCTCTCAATTTTATTCGCGCAGTGGTATGCGATCCCAGCATGACGCTCGGCGGAGTCCCAATCGCGATGAAAACTCGTCCCTAAGAGTTTGAATAACATCGCAAGTCACCGGACAGCGATTGACCCAGTCGTCTTCGTCAGCTGCCGACTCTTTTCGACAAGAATGGTGGCGTCCACTATCACGTGGAACGCCTTGTGGGTCGACGTCGTCGACAGGATCAAACCTTGTATCTTGTGAAGTGGCGGGAAAGTCCGACTTAAGAGCTCGTGGGGGTTTGAAGTGCCTCTATGGCAAGACTGCTTATATGTCGTTGACACTTATGATCATAAGATCTTTGACGCTCCGCGTCGCCGTACACTTTGCGCTTCGCGGCAATAGGCAGAGAAGCCGGAGCTGACCTAAACTATTGG
The DNA here is from genome assembly GCF_900000015.1 of Plasmopara halstedii. Classification (NCBI taxonomy): domain Eukaryota; phylum Oomycota; class Peronosporomycetes; order Peronosporales; family Peronosporaceae; genus Plasmopara; species Plasmopara halstedii. Next base: position 248,486 of record NW_020188473.1, read on the forward strand.
CCTTGAGCTGCTGCGGTCGCAGGCTCACTCGTGTGAGAGGCCACAGAGCTCGCGGGAGCGTGACGGATCAACCCATACGTCGCAAGACGTGCGTAGAGTATGGCAAATTCAAACCGAAGATAGCGTTCCACGCGTGCGTCCACCTCCTTGCGGATCAACTGTATGTGATCAGCAAGGAAAGTTCGTCATCTGCAGTGGTTTCGCTAGGGCCGAGCACCACAGGAATCGCTCGCATCGCGGGCACAGGAGCCGGGATTTCATGAGTAACGAAGAAGCGAGCTTGGAGACTTTTTGTCCATCAAGTTTAGCTTGTGTAGTGGCCGGGGCCCGCTCACGTAGACGCCCAACGATCGAGTGATCACGTCCTTCGCTTCTGTAGCGGGATTCGCCGAGCGGAGGCTGTATCCTACACGAGGGCCAAGCACCCACCATGGATGCGCGCGCATGAGAGCCGCCCTGCGGACAGCATCCAGCTGCTGCTTCTGGGCCTCGTCAAGTCATTGATTATGACACCACTTCGCCGAAAGTACAGAGTCCGGGAAAATGACACGGCGCTCGCTAGATCCGAGCAGGGCTCACGTCGCACCGCTGGGGAGCCTCACCCTCTTCTTCTTCCCATCCTGGAAAAGGGGTATCCAGCTCGTGGCGGGTGCGTTGCGCGGTCGGAAGTAGATAATATTTGTGTTGTTGGTGTCGCTAATAATGCGCTGCGCAGTGCTCGGTTATCGAGAGCTTGGGTTGCGTTTCCCTTGAAGCCGCGGAAGTGCTGTCCGAAGTTGAACCGCGTGCATGAGACAAAGAAAGGCTCTGCTTGCGGGCGTTTTCGGAACCAGCGAGGCTGAGTGTCTTCGGTGTCCTCGACACAGGGCATATTGAGCAGAGAATTCGTGAAGGTCCTGGTAGTGCTGTGTTGTCTTACACACGCGAGCCTCGTTTGAGGCGACAGATTAATGTGAAGTGTAGGTGCTCACAATCTTGATGGGGGGGAGCTTAAAGGGGTTTGCTGTGCCCTGGTATGAAGGGTGTGGGTCACACAAGATGGTGTGATCACACAATGGTCTGGGTTACACCAGAAAATGTTGTGACCACAAACTGGTGTGGCTACACTTGAACAAGAAGTCAGTATGTGGCTGAAACAGCTAGTGGTCATAGCCGCCTAAATAAATAGAAAAACCGATAGATCTAGATATAGGCGGCTTTGCCGCAAACAAACCTAGAAATACAGCTTACGCTTTAAACGAAAGAATAATTAGCGTTGGGTAAATGTTGTAGATACTCTTAGAGTAAGTGGATTGCGATCCGGTACACTCGTACTGGTTCTTAGTATAGAACGAAGGTCGCCGACCATAACCAAGCTTCCTCTAAGCAAAAGAGCTACGGCAGCCCCGCTGCGCATTCAGACTCGTTGGCATCTGCTTGCATTAAAAAATAGCCTATAAAGAGCAAAGCGTCACAAACAACAGAAATTGCCAGTTTGAGACTCAAAAATACCATTGTTGGGGCACATACGAGGATTTCTCACGGTCTTTATACCTGTCGCTTTTGCCGTACCCCAACATTATCTGACATCCTTCCAAGGAAATTGGTGAGGCACCGTGTCATCTCGACATAACATGAAATATACTTGTATAAGCATTTAGTCAGGTCTAGCCACAGGCCAAAGCTAGATGGCCATAACATTACCATGGCGAGATCTTCCTCAGCCCATGCTATCCGATAAAGCATTCTAAAAAGATAAGCTTGTTGGCAGCAAAGTTTAAATATATTAGCGAACTACGTATTGAAGCACATACTGTGCACAAGGGTGAATTGAGGTTCTCTATTCAACCACCATGCTCTACAAGACTACAAATATATACCTTATCAGATTGGCTACTGTATAGGCACAATGTGGTCCGAATAAATGTGTGTTCAAACCACTGAATGTGACACAGCCAATTGTTCGTATAACCTCCAGCTCAGAAAATTTGCCGCGGTGTGAAGGTATTCGCTGTATTTCATCAACAGGGGAACTATCTATCGATTAAGACAAAGATCACGAACAAAGCGCAGCCGATCATTCGTTTTTGTGTTTCATCGTGCTTTAAAATCGGCGTATTCGCCGTGACCGTGGTCGCATTTACATTATTCTTTATATGCACAGTTTGCCACTTGCTGTTAGCTTTTCTGACACTAAAAGTCGGTGCTAAGTAGTGTAATAATCCCCTTTCTCGTTCGTGGTCCGCACAAAAATAACGCATTTATGACTTCACACTGTTTCATAAGTAAGCTCCATAGTCGTTTGACACAGTACTTCTGTTCCAGTGACCAGACAAATCTCACGACACACTCTTCAATCTGGAATCTACACATGTGATCGGTCTATTGTCACGTTGCAGTATTTCGTGAACTAGGGATAAAAATACTCTTGCATACAGCTATCCCGCATCTCACACCATCGTAGCTTTATATCTGCGCCAAGTGTTTATCTGTTTCATGGTAGAGGTAGGTTCATGGATCACCAAATCCTACTTGGAGAAAAGTGCGTCGTATCTATCCTTTTAGACGTGTAGTCGATTCATGCCTCATGGTGCTTATGCTACTTCGTAAAATTATATCTCAGATCTTAGTCCAGGTTAGACAGCGGTTAAGCTCCCAACTTTTTTGGTGTTCACTCAAGGGTCAACATAACTCTGAGACTTCACTAAAGTCTCCGTATCAAGACACAGAAATATTGTATCCGTATCTGTTTTTTAGAGCGTTCGAGCGCCGTTCATTGTGTTAGAAAGGCTCAAATTAAACGTAATTGCACGACCATTGAAGATCTGTCAGGATTTCCACGGCAGCTTCACAATGCTTGGGGTGATGATGTTAACAACCAAAAACCTTGGATTGTGTCTCCCAGCTCCCACTGAGATTTGGGACTGTGTCGTATTGATTTCGACTTCCACGAGGTACAATAGAGCTTAGTAGTTTTATAGATGAACGATGCCTAGCCATTATTACCAGGAGATGCCTTACCAGTGTATTTTATAGCCGTTGAACGCAACAAGCCAGCGGCTTCCGCATTCGGCTCTTGAGCTGTCAATTTCCTGGTCAAGGTAAACACAAGCTTCCCACGCGTATTTGAGAACTTTGTGGACGTGCATTTCTTATTTAATCCCCAGAGAAAGAGCAATAATTTTTACATTTTGGTCATTGAGTTACCTACAAGTGTTACAAAGTGCACCGGGACCTTGAACAAATTTAATTTCCACTTAAAAAGTCCGCGTTAACAAATGCACAGAGCCGTTCTTTACGCTCTATCCAGGAGCAAATCTGAGAGTATCTAACGCTAATGGATCAAGCAGGCGCTGATACCCGAAGTACATATATTCGGGCGAAAAAGCAGGGGTTACAACTTTTGATGTAAAGGTTTAAACGAAGTTTAAATTCGCCGACGCTTAGCAACAGCACACCACGCTTTCTGACTCCAAGCTAGGAAGGCGTGTACGACAATGGGTAGTATCGTACAGTAACTATTTCTCACTTAGAAATAAATGTTCAAAGCGACATATGTCGCAAGTGTTTAATTCGCTTAATCAGGCAGATTAGGTACAAACCAAGTTCCTGTCCTCCCGTCAAGAAAAGCGAGCATTAACGTAGTTTGATCAGGATTCGATTATTAGTCTCCTTGCGATGGCGGTAAACATCTTTTTGATGCGACAGCCGTCACCATTGAAAAAAGTGGTACTTGATTCTCTTCACTTTTGATGTCTTACCCATGAGTTGGATTGAAGTTAAGATCGCATTCTAGGTAGGACGTTACTAGAACGTTACAAGAAATGTGGGGCTACAAATGGCGAGTATAAGGGCCAGATGTGACGTTGGAGCAGCGAAGTTTCACGGGTAAGTAATTACAAGCGAGGTGGTCCGTGGGATTATAAGTTTTTCGGCACTGCTTTCAGCAGTGAGTCATTCAAAATTAAATGAAAAATAATCTAAGGATATGTGTGGGTAATAGGAATTCAGTGAAGTCACCGAAATGGTGTGGCTGGAACTAGGTGAGGATTTGAGCTCATCCTCCGTCAAAAAGGAATAAGCACTGGAAAGTAACTGAGCTGGAGGCGGATAACAGCTTTCCTCTTGGATTTTCTCTTTTATTTGAGAAAAAATACCCACAACGCGTGTTGCCCCCGAATAGAGGAGAGGGTTCTGAAATAGGCTCATTATTCGAAGCCAGATATTACGTCATATGGAATAACCCTAAAACTTTTCCGTCCGTCCGAAGTACAAGTTAGATCTGGTGTGAGAGCGTAAATTCACTCACCCGTTGCCAGTTTTTGTATCAGAAAGGCATGCTTGAATAAGCCCACTGCACCCACGATTCCAGCGGAAAAATCGATACTTATAATGCATGTGCTGTAGAAGAGCACTGTCGATTGCAATTTGTTTGGTACTCTCAATTTGACTGATTAAAATCATCAACTGCTCATAAGTGGCAGCGATATCTATCTCACTGCTGAGAGTACTCCGAGTGGATGCTCTGAGCCTGGCTGATTTTGCCTCAGGGGCTGTCTGATGTACCAGCGATATTCGAGTTTCCGGTCACATATTTTTCCGAGTCAAATCTTAGCTGTATTCAAGCCGATTCTAACGATATGTCGGTCCACAGTGCTATGCAACACGGACGTCTGATGTGGAACATCACATTAAACACTAGCAAACTATACTCGAGTGTGTGGCTCATAAATTCTATTCGCCGATACAGACCAATGTGTCCTTGGCGTCAAATCAATCCTGTTTAAGGTTAGAACCTCGGTATGCACGGCCTGCAAGCAGATCCCGCAAAAAATGCTATCGTATATTGGTTAGTGTCTCTGTCTCAAAAAGACTTGAAGAAGTGCTTGGCCAACTACTCGCACAAGTACAAGACACAGGGTGCTGATCTGTCACGGCACCTCGCCAATTTCCTTACAAAGAATATATTGGTGTTGTCGGGTAGAGACAGATTACAAGGTTGTGAGAAATGCAAATGCGTAACCCGATCTTGACATTTCAGACTTGAGCTCAACCGATTTATGTCATTTGTGACGATGCAGCCCTTACAGTAGGATCTATCATACTTAGAGTTTGAGTTTCACCAGTATAAAGCAGTAAAAATGATTTATTTAGTTCTGACAAACAAAATTTGGTTTGAAGTATGCCCTCGGCGATTTCAGGGAACATCTGGTTGAATCAAAATTATTGCGATCTACATAGATCATACGTTGTTGCGCACAGCAAGTTTGTTATCAGATCGTTCACAAAGAATAGCAAGATGGCTGTCCTACTTTGCCGAGTATTCATCAGGTAAGAAGCAAGTAGAGTCGGCGTAATATGGTGGTGGAGATATTTTCAAGACGCCCGACTACGAATCGTCACACTTCACGATCATGATGTCGCCAACCGATGAGGCACTACGTACCGCGCACGGCTCACACACAAACAGTGTTGCGCCACTGAAAACCTTTGAAGCATGGCTTTTGATAGTTCAGCTCTAATTTTATTCGACAACACGGTTTGATCGTCTGCATTGCTTGGAGTATTGCAGCACTATTCTTCTTGACGCTCAGCGTGCAGTGGTGCCTTACGATGGAGATTTCAAGCTCAGAATATTGTACGATGCACACGATATGTAGAGAGATGACATACTGCTTGGAGAGCTATGTTTCGGTATCCCAACATGTGGTAGTGGATGTTAAATGAGCCATCGTATTAAACCTCTGCGGCATGCGTCGCAACATTTGATCAGCTTGCCTGTTTCAGCAGGGTGTTGGTAGTACATTCGTATATATCTTATTCTGCCTTTGTAATGACGCGCCCGTTCATACCACCATTATGGGCTCTGTAGACTGACAAAACAAGCTGGCTCATCATGTTTTTGTCAGCGATAATATGACCGATGAGGATACAGCCACGCTTTTATAGCAAAGTGTTTCTCAAACTTGCCAGCATGTCGCGAAAAGAGAACCACGCTTTACAGCAACATTTTGGCATCCATTGCTTGAGGTACTTGGCATTTAACCGGTTAGATTTCACCTCTAATCTCCCGCAAACAAACATCCAGACAAAACGTGTGAATTGCGTTGCGAGTGATAATGTCTGCAACACTTGCGCGGAGCGACCAGTTTGCGTCGAACTACGCAGTTCATACCGCTACGGATTTACCTTATCGTACAAAAACGGTTTGATGAACCGCCGGGTGCCTTTACGACCTCCACGGAGTAGCTCTGGTGTTAGTGTGGAAGGACTGGCGATTAGATGTGATCTGGCTGGCTCAACCAAATAAGACTTAGCTTTAATTCTCATCGTAATGACAATGAGTGTCATTGGCCGAGTGCGCAACGCTATTGCAGAAAGCTAGAATGTGCAAATAACGGGTTTACACGTACCCTGGTAACAGGGGTGTGTGTCACACGAGATGTGCATGGTGTAAATCCACCCAAACAAGAATTCGGTATGTGGCAAGGTAGCCAGTAGTTATGCATGTATTTAGACTTTATTATATATCTATACATTAAAAATTAGGCGATTTAGCCGCAGATAAATATAAATGAAAATCTGTTTTGAATTTAAACCGAAGAGTCTATAAGCCTTAGTGAAGGTACTTACTACTCTTGGAGGTAGCGGATTGCGATCCGCTACACTCGTATTGATTCATGTAAAGAACGAAAGGTCGATGACCTAAATTACGCTTCCTCAAGCGCTAAGCTACGGC
>NW_020188473.1:255213-255293 GCF_900000015.1 Plasmopara halstedii
AGGTCATGGTAAAAGTGGATATATTACATTACACTATGCGGATGCTGCCTGGTTGGACAGCATGCCACTCGCCCTTTCGG
>NW_020188473.1:255303-255374 GCF_900000015.1 Plasmopara halstedii
AGTTATACTGTGGGGAAAGTTTCCGGTGCCGCTGCACCCATCGCTCAAAGAGTGCTTCGTCATCTGTATCG
>NW_020188473.1:255384-256477 GCF_900000015.1 Plasmopara halstedii
CATGGCTCAGGGATTGGTTGGGGAGGAATAGCCGAACGGCTAGCTGATGTCAGCCCCTCACCATCCATAAAGAAGTCGATGAATTCTTGTCAACCAGACTAAGTGTCCCACGACACGTTCGCGATGCGATGGCTGAAAGCCAAGACCTGCAGAATGCAGATGAAAAAGGAAGAGACAAAGTAGAAAGCTTTAAGGTCGGGGACCAGGTTTTATTAAACTCTAAAAGCCTTCCTACATATGCAGCCTCTACTATCTTTAGGACGAAGCTTCGTCCATTGTTTATCGGACTGTCTAAGGTTGTGGCTAAGCAGGGCCTAGCGTATACGCTGAACGTTCCAAAACGGATGCGCACCCATTCGGTGTTTTACATGGGCTTGCTCAAGCCGTATCGGGATCCGGCGCAAGTGAACGCGGAAGCATTGGCGCCGGAGCGGATCCCTCGGGCCCTCGGCCACCCAGAAGCTGACCCAGCAATTGGCTTTGAGCACGGAGTGCAACAACCTCCATTTCCAATGGTGCCAAGCGCTCCACCGTCGCATGCAGCGACCCATTTGCCTGCTTTACGGCTAGGAGTCGCTCCGACAGAGTGCGGTTGTCCTCAAGGTGATGCAGCCGGCGCACGACGTGCTTCAAATCATCAAGAGCGTCCGCACAGCGATATGCTACTTCAGCATGACGCTCAGCGGAGATCCGATCACGAAGAACTTCGTCCTCAAGGGCTCGAAGAGCATCACGAGTCACCGCCTGCCACCGACTCTTTTCGATGAGAACGATGACGTCCACTATCACGTGGAACGTCTAGTGAGACGACGACGTCGCAAGGGTCAAACCCAATATCTGGTGAATTGGCGGGAATATCCCGACTCCGAAAACTCGTGGGAGTTTGAGACGCCACTTTAGCAAGATTGCCCAGACGCCGTGGACGTTTCTGATCAGAAAGATCAGGACGCCCTGCGCTTCCCGGCAATAGCCGTGGAACTAGAAGGGCCATGAGCTGAGCTCAAACAGTGGCCCTGAGCTCTTGCGGTCGCAAACTAGAGCTCGCGGGAGCGTTAGGGGTTGACCCATACGTCGCAGGGCGACAATCCGAAGG
>NW_020188473.1:256487-257088 GCF_900000015.1 Plasmopara halstedii
AGCAGAATGCTTTGGCTGATGCGCTGTCACGCAAACCGGACTATGAGCTTGCTCATGTTACAACTATTACGTCGTCTGTGACGAATTTAATCCGCACCGCGTATGCGGGTGATGGGATGTGTGTAGCGCTGCTACGGACTCTCGGGAGCAAGGCGTTTGGAGACTCGGACAAGAAACTGTCACAAAGACTGCGTGCACGATTGCACCGATACTCGCTGAATGACGGCTTGCTATATTATAGCACCGATTCAATGGATACACCACGAATTAAGGTTCCTCCTGATGAGGAGTTGAAATATCGCATCCTCTATGAGGCTCACGACACGCCACTCAGTAGGTCAGCTCGGTCGTGAGAAAACGTACAACGCTGTGAGTCACCACTATTGGTGGTCGAGCTGTCCAAATGGACGAGCACCTATGTGCGCACGTGTGATACGTGTCAACGGGTGAAACCCTCTCCAAATGCGGCTGCACCGCTTGCCAGCTTACAGGTACCCACTGGGTGCTGGCAGCCCATGAGTTTGGACTTTGTGTTTGGCCTGTCGAAAGATTCGGCGGGACACGGGTGTCGTGGTATTCGTCGACCGGTTGAGCAAGATGG
>NW_020188473.1:257098-257181 GCF_900000015.1 Plasmopara halstedii
GCGACATCAGAGGCACTCGCGGCCTCGAGTGGAACTGTGTTACCCACACAGGAAGCGTGTTTCCCGCCTTCCTCTTCAGTTAA
>NW_020188473.1:257191-295220 GCF_900000015.1 Plasmopara halstedii
CACTGTAACCACCGCTACCACTGTAACCGCCTCCGCCACCAGCACTGTAACCAGCCCCTCCACTATAACCCCCTCCTCCGCTAAAGCTATTACTACTGCTGTAACCTCCTCCCATTCCGCCGCCAATTCCGCTGCCAATACCGACGTACTTGTTTCGTAAACGTCCAGCCTTCTCGCGTTCTGTGCGGATCACATTATTGTCATTTAGTATATCCACGAGCTGCTTGGCCTTGTCTCGAACTTATATATAACAACCAAAACCATGTTAAAAGAGAATTTCAATTGTGAAATTTGATCGTATCATACCTCCGTTGCCACGGTCAACAGACCCGTCGTGGTATGAGAAGCCCGAGAGATGGCGTAGCTTGAACATGTGGTCGCGTGCATTTTCAATAACACGCTCCGTGCCATTCTTTATCAAATGATCCAAAAGACTGAGCGCCTTGTATACAGTGCGCCACTGGCGGCCTTCGGCATCTAGTGCATCCCAAATCTTACGCATGATTAGTCCATAGGCTTCACTACAATAAGATAAATTGATAGTTAGTATACGAGCACAAAACGATAATTGACAGCTCCGTACAAGTCGTAAGTGAGCTGAGCAATATCGTTAAGCAAAGTGCTAGAAGCTCCCCAATTCTTATTGGATAAAGCTTCCTCCATTTTGCGCTCCACATCCGTACCCATTTTGGCTTTGACGGCACTTTTCCTGTTGTGATACATCACAATCTACGTAAATTCACGAATGGGTTATCCAAAGAGGGATAAATATACAACATACGCGTCGTCCATGACATTTTTCAGCTTGTCCAGTGCAAAGCGGTCCATAGCTGTAGCTGTGATGTCTGAGCTCTTTTTAAACTCCACGCGAGCACCCTCGCCTAAAAATTCGTCGATTGGGTCGAGGTGTGCGGCCCCCTTGTGATCTTGCAACAAGCGAAGGGACGCTGAATGACAGAGCCTTTGTATACTATATCTTTGTGATTGGCTTGCCAATATTGAGACACATTCAGACAACACATAAGCGACCACTGCAATTTTAGCACAAAATAACATGAAATTTAGATTTTCATAATTTTTACAATGGTATTTTGTGTATTAGCTTTACTTTGATCATTTGTCAAATTTTGAAGCTATTAATGATCAATGTCAATACGGTACAATTGTACGATTTTTAGAATTATTTTTTAGCATTGCAAATATTTTAAAGCTCCATAATATCGGTATTAATGAAGATAACAGAACTTTAAAAGGAGCTGCTTGGTAGTTGTACATAAGAAGAGTAGGCATAAAAAAGAGTAAAATGCATAAAATAAATTTTGAATTTATGCACTCTCGAAGCTTCAAAGCAAACTAAAAGTGGTGGTTTCTTTAAAGTCTCTCCGTTTCGCTCTTTGTAGAAGTGCACGACGTCGACCTGTAAACGCGTACTCTGAGTGTCCAAAAATTATCTGTGTAAGTGCACGGCAAAGCTATTGCGATTAAAAGTGTGAGGAAGGAGCATGAATGTTTACAATCCGATTTCATGGACAAGTAGATCATTCATCAAGCTTTTGCCCATCCTGGCATCCGATGAATTCAGGGATCTGACGGCCAAGGGTTAGGAGCAATACTTGCTCGACTGATGACACTAGCCAGCTTAGAGAGCATGCTGATGAGGCACGTCTAGGAGCGCCCCATCCGCGCGCCGGTTCCGAAAAAAATTACTCTCACCGTGATACCGCCGGTCTTGAGCGTTTTGCGGCTGGGAGCCGAAACAAAAAAAAATCTTTTCTGGGTGAGGGACAGTTGAAATGGCCAAAAATCTGCCATGCTCCAAACAAAGACGCACCGCGTCGCACTTGCGATCCTCAAGCAAGGCAGTGGCATGCAATGCTTCGGAAAAATGGGTGTTTCAAACGTGGGACGAGTTGAAGCGGCAGATGTGGCGAGGGTTCGCACAATGTATAGGGTGTGTACAAAGTGTTGTCCACCCGTCAAGGGGGGCAAAAACGTTGAGTACCTAGAAGCGCTAAGTGCCGCAGTAATGTCTGACGATATTTCTCGGCTTCAGCCATGCTGACGAGGAAGAGAGAGATCTTTTTTTTGTTGAGCAGCTCCGCGATACCCACAAATATTCATACGCGGTAGCTTAGATCATCTGCGCCTTGCAAGCCCCCTTGGCGATGTACAAGAGAGTGGCCTTTCGCGTAAAGGCAGACGACGAACCCTTCACGGGGCAAAGCCAAAACCCGGTCGACCACCTTGCATTTACTGGGGCACTACCACATTATATTATATCACATTGGATCGTGGTCGATTGGACCCAGTCGTAAAAGGAGTGAACCTATAAGAGAGGTGTCACTCAACGTCCGGGGTTTATGGCTGTTAGTATTAGCGTTTCGGGTTTTATAAAGCCGTGGAATGCCCTGAAAGATTCCAGAGCGTCATGCAAATATCCACCTACGATGCGCGACTGCCGAAAACTGAAATCAGTAGGCCGAGGCACTGAAACTGCCGAATGTTGATTTTATACGTGTGTGCCTTTTGATGAAATTTCTGGTATGCAAATCACAGTTTTTGTTAAACCTTTACATAGAGTTTGAGAACCTTGAATGCTTGGAGTGATGTCTAATCCTGGAAGAAAATTTTTATTCTAGGTGGGGGGCGCCACGAGTCAAGGTTAGGTATCATGCACTTGTTGCCTAGTGAACCATTGGTGAATCATGAATCTACCTTTACCAGTAGAAAGAAGCGCTTTGGCGCGGGCACAAAGCCGCGATGACTATTGAGGCGGACATGGGATTGTCTGAAACCGTCAGCAATAGTATTTGTAGGCGCCTCGAGTAGATCCCGGAAGTCAAAGTGATAGAACATCGAGGTCCCCAAAGTGTATCACTATTGAGATAAGCATGAACAAATGCATGTTGTATCCCCGAATTGTGTCTTTGGCGGGACGTTAAGGATCAGCTGCGAGCTGTTGTCTCCTGAATCATAGTTTGCGGAGAGTTGATGTGACTGGCTGTCTCAATCTGCCGTGCCGGAGCCGGTGAATTTAACGACGACTGTTAGTCTCGAGTTGAAAAGATAGGCTCGGTAGGTCACAAGGATGATGTATTCTTTTGATAATATGACGGTACTGCTGAGATAAAATTACCGCTAAAGGCTACCCTGCAGGGTAATGAAGCTCCGAGGTCAAATGGCGGGAAGGATTCGTCACTCATGTATATATATTGGCTGGGTTAGTGCTAAAGCTGTAAGTTTTCTAAAACCTCTGATAGAAGCTTTTGTAGGATTGAATGAATGATCTGAGCATGGATTTTTGAGACATTAGGGTCACAGAAGTGGTACGGCTGGCATGAGGAAGAGCTGACTTCGGTATTTGTGATGGCTGAATCCGTTGTTTAGAACACTCGCAGAGCCTAAGTGCAAGAAAATGAGACCGCTATCCTCGACGATCATATCGATATATTGCTGAAAGAATATCACGTCAAAGTGATGAAGGGTTACCCATTTGTATTGCCCCTAGATGGGGATATGTCATGAATTTTACTTGATTCCCGAGACAAATCGTAGAAAAACACAATGGCCCAACCCAGAGAGCAGTGTGATGTCATTGACGCTTTATTCCGTGTAAAGCTTTCAATAGATTTGGTAGGAAATAAATCTCAACTTGACGCCAACTTTAGTGAAAAGGCTAGCGGCTAGTGGGAAATTGTGCATGCAAATAGTTGGCTATGCTGCCACAATTTCAACGCAAACGCCAATTACCAGTGAGGATGTTTTACAGAAACGCATGTTCGCCTTGCTTTTTGTTGAGTGCCGTCGACCTGGTTGGTTGAAATGATCAACTGCTGGTGAAGTCAGCATATGTCTCTCAGCGCTAAAAGTTTTTCAAGCTGGATACTTTGGGAGTAGCTGGAGCGGCACATGGAGTGTTTAGCGGCAGCAAAGTTCGATTGTCTGATGACGCAGCTGTTCATACCATATCGTGGTGTCGCCAAAAAGAAATTTGGACTGACCAGCTATATGCAAAGTACCATTTAAAGTGTCTACATCGCTCGACCCCTCATAAATCTCGTTCAAAAAATATCTAGAGGTGGTGGAGCGCAGCCCAAAAGTTGCATTATCATGCTGTATGGCTCTTTTCAACCAAGATCGGCCGATACACGTCGTTTATGGCGCTTTATCCTTGCAATTGGCAGCGCTTTGCTTCACGTTGATCATGACGGGCATGATCGCGTGGCCGCGTTCGAGTCTTTCCAGCCAAACGCTGCTAATAAGAACTATCCCATTCATGGCAGATATCCAATTGAAATAAACTATGTTCTTTTCACATAAACCTGCTTGTGTGTAAGCCGTTTGTAATCCTGTCAGAATACACGGTGTTGCACACAGTGGGGTCGTCCCCACATCTCTCACATAGAATGGCAAGATGGTTATCCTCCTTTGACAAATGTACCGTTGTGATTGCTTAGCGTCGTGTCTTTTGTTTTATATTCAAATATATCTCTAAAAATAGGTATAAGAAGGGTTTGCTTAATGGGGTAACGGATGCACTTTTGCATCGCCAAAACTTGGGGCGATTCGTAAGCCGTACGGGTCAGACGCAATTTCAAACGCGCTGCTGAAATTTTTTGAGAAGCAAGAAATTTGAAAGGTCAGATGTCGTTTTTTTAAGCGCGCAATGGACGCCTGTACCGCTATGCCATAACACACTGCTTGTCTTTATTACAGCACTGGTCCACATGACACTCAGTTTGTTGCGGTGCCTCGCGATGAGAACATCAGTTACAGAATACTGTACGATACACACGATACCCCATTCGGTGGCCACATCGGGACGAAAGATATAAAGCTTGGTGAGCGCTCTGTATTGGTAGCCCAACTGGTATCAGTGGTCATGCACGTGTGTAAACTGTCTGAACGGCTTAGACCCTCGCCGCATGCGACGTTCTATATGGCTAGCCTAATGATTGGCAACCCGCAAGAATCAATATCATTTCTCCTCTGCCAAAAGTCGCGTCCGATTATACTAGTGTTGTGGTCTATGTAAAACGATGGTTCATCTCGCTACTGTCAGCAATAACGTGAACGGCGAGTGTTCAGCCATAGTGATCTCCGGTTTGACAACATGGATTGCCAGCAGCCATTGTATCGGATAGAGATCCGCACTGTACAGCGAAGTTTGAACTAGCATTACCCAGGAAGCTCGGCATTAGATAGGATGTTTCAAATGCTATTCTCCTGAGCACTTTCTCGGGGAGACCGTGGTGCTGGGACAAATAACCCTTATTCGTTGAGCTTGTGTCAAATAATGTTCTGCATGCCTCTACAGGCTTATTTCATTATATATCAAATGTTTGATAAATTCCCGAGGGCCTTTGACACCGCCACAAAGTAGTCACGGCTGTAGCGGAGGAGAACCGATCGATCAATATCGATATGCTGATATTAGCTCGGCTACATTTTGTAGCATACCCAGTGATTTATCGAGCGTCTTGGGCAGGGATTGCGACGCTATACTGAAGGCCAGACAAAGAAAAGCAATACGCCACAGTCAGAGGCAGGCAAAACAATCAACAAATAAGTCGTACGGCAAATCGATTGGTCGGATGCAATAGACGTAATTGCACATGCAGTGTCGACTGTCTGTATCATCAAGTAGTTGTCGTGCTACATGGGAATGTTCACGGTCGTAGAAAATCTAAGTCGAGTTCAGCTCTAAATATCCCGATAACACCGCTTTGCCTTGTGATACTACTAAAGCCATACCACGATCCCGCTCATACGAATCTTTCAGACAAGAGGGGCTCTGATGTAGATAAAGCAGCATCTTGGTCATCCCTTGCAGCTGAGCTACTCTCTGCTACAAAGCAGCGACGCGATTCTGGACATCTCGATTTGCCTCAAGTATGGCAGTGCGATGGCGAAGCTCAAAGAGCGAATGTGTGATCGAGTAGATCGCAACCTCGGACGCACATTGTGACTTTTAGAAAGAGTCCACAAATCACCACAACAGAGTAAATTAACGAAGATCAGTCGCGGGAAATAGTACCTCCGCCGTCGCTGTTCAAAAAGCAAGGGGTGACCCATTATCACATTGAATGTTTTAATGGGTCTGAGGATGTACTAAGGCTGTAAACATTATCTGGTAAGGTGAATGAATTGTATTCAGTTCGTTAGGCTTTGAACTCGCCCTGGTGTCGTGGCTGCTTACGACCCAGCGCACTTTCGGCTTGAATTTTTTTCTTGAAGAAGAGGTAGGGTCACCCATCGTAGCGTGTTTCCTGCTAATGAGATGCGACCAGCTCTGCGATGGATGATATTCTTATCGGAAGCTGTAACAGCTGTCATTTAAAGAGAAGCAGGGTTCCAATCAGCAGGTACTATAGTAAGTTCGATATCCGCGGCGTAATGTGGGCGATTTGAAAAGTCAACCTTGGACAATGCTTTTGGTGGACGTTCGCTTCTCTGAGCTGCCTTGCAACGACGTGAGACGGGTGATGCATATTCTCAGTCTGATACTTAGTATTTTCGTTAGCTTCAAGTCTCCAGGGTACCTTATTTATGAAGGGTATGCGAAGATATGCCCTTTATATCAGAATAGCGCATGAAGCGAGCCTCTTGCGCTCGTTTTGCTCTTGGTGTGCGCCAACACGCATTGGTATCTATGGCATCACACCAGCGTCGCGAGCAACTTCAGGCGGCCACGATTAATTCGAGCAAAGGTCGGTGTGACTTTGCACTTACAGTGAAGCCACATGGACTCGTTGAGCCATGTCCAAGTCATTAATCCCGAGCTGAATATAATTGCGGGATGGTGTGGAAACTCTTCTCGCCGATGGAAAATGGCAGAGAGCTCGGACGCATGCGGCGGGGAGGCTGATTGCAGTAGACACTTCCTCGTTGGAGAACGGCTATAATTAATCCACCGGGTGAGGAGAGATCTGTTTGTTGGCGACTTGGTGAGTCACTGGAACCGTTTTCGTCGAGGAGCATCCGTGTAACGAGGTTTCACATGCCCTGGTATGAAGGGTGTGAGTTCTGCAAGATGTTGTGGCTACACTATAACAACAAGTCAGTTAGTGGCTGAAACAATCACCCAGTAGGCGCGGGGTGGCCTACCGGGGAAGAATTGAGTTTTAGTTAACCTCAAAGTGGTAGAGATCAGTAGGGCCCAACAAGCCCCGAAGAGATCCGTTCTCTTAAAAACAAACAGTGTATGCAAGCCGGGCTTGCTGGTCGTGGAAGCGACCGTGAAGGGCCTCGCGAAGCCACAGAAGATCGTGATCGATTTCTGGGCTTCGGGGAATTAAGCTTGACGCTCTACGATGGAGGGAAATCAGCTGAATGGCGAGGCGCTGATGGCGCGGTTGAGTGACATCGTCACTGTTCGCTTAGCGACGGGGACATGTGTCACGGTTGCGAAGGTCGCTGTGAACCTCGTTGTCAAGGTTCTTGACTTTGATAGCGTGGAACGCTGCTAAGTCTTAGACTTGGATACATGGTATGACCCCATCCTTGGTATGGCATGGCTGGAACACCACAAACCATGGATCGACTCAGTGTCGAAGACCATGGGCGCTACGCGATCGTCTCCTGGTGGAGCTTTGGTAAGTCATGATCCACCTCTGCTAGGAGGCAAAAAACGCTTTTGGCGCGGAGACTGGACCGAGATGGTCAACGTGATGGAGGTCGGAGTATCCGAGTTGTCGAGTACCGAAGGTGTGTCGGACAGGAGTCCCGAGCATGGCTCGCGGGCTGAACGTGGGGTGGCATGTAAAACACTGAGCGCTACTCAAGTATCGGAGCAGTTGCTGCATGCCATGAGTGGCACAATTGGCCAAGGGCCGAGGCATCAGTGAAGCACGTGGAGTGGCACGTCATTTACTGAGTAACTCTCACGTCTCGAAGCAGTCGCTGCAAGCAACGAGTGGCATGGTCGGACGAGGTCTGAGGCATGGTGGATGCTCTTCTTAGCCCGGACGATTGTTTCTCGAAGAGTCTGCCGGTGTGTCGAAGGTAGGCAATTTAGCCGAAATGTCATTATACGACCGGAAGAGGAGAATAACTCGTCGTCGCTTTTGGACGAAACTGTTCTGGAAGACACCAAGAAGATGCTAAACGCACGGAGTGGATAGTTGATCCTGGAGGATCCGTGGATCCGAACTATCATTTGGTAAAGAGATTTCAATATGTCGTTTCTAAAAACCCGCCGTCGGTCCTACCTCCAAACCGAGGTTTGCGTCACGTGATTGACCTGGTTCCGGGAACCAAATACTGCGTAACACGCCAATGGCACCTGGCCAAGGAGCAGTGTGACGTAATTGACGCCTCTATTCGGGCGAAAATCGAGGCAGGAATGGTGCGTGAGAGCAAGTCTCCCCATTTAACACTCACGTTACGTGTCCGGAAGCCGAACGTCAAGTGGCGTATCGTTTGATTTATAATATGCTGCCACCATTCCGGCACAGACGCCGATTCTTAGGACGGATGTTCTCCAAAACAATATGGATGGCTGTACAAGGTACAGTGCACTCGACTTGTTCGAAGGATATTGCCAATTGCTCATGAGAGCGAGTGGTTCTCCGCTAACAGCGGTGCGTAATCTGAGCGGCATGCTCTGGCAGTGGATGGTGATGCCCTAAGGGCTGTCAAATACACTAGCAACATTTAATCGTCTTGTGACCCAATTGTTGAGACCCCATCGGTCATATGCACAGACATACTTCGACGATATTTTCGTTCACAGTCGTGTGGAGCACGGGAGCACGGGTGAATAGAACCATATTGTCCATTTAAGCACGGTGCTCGAGTGTATGCGCACGAAAAAGCTGTTAGCTAATGCACAAATGCGCATCATCGATGCAGAAGAAACCTTCTTCTTAGGGTACTTCGTCGGGAAGCGTGGCCTTCGAGCGGATCCCGCTAAGGTCAAGACCATTGTGGACTGGCCGGTTTTAAAAAAACCCAAAAGGACTTGCGCAAGTGGTTTGGCCTCGCCAGCTACTTGCAGTTCAGCGATAACTACGCAGAAATGGCACGGCCATTGTCGAATCTTCTTAAGAAGGATGCGGAATGACGTTGGGATACCGAGCATCGGGAACCTTTCGATGGGGTCAAATATACTTCATGCACCAATACTGGCGTTGCCAGACCCCGATCATTCTTTTCGCGTCGTCTTCGACGCTTCGAACTTTGCCATCGGCTGTGCACTGCTGTAAGTAGACACCGAGGGGCAATATCGCGTTCGAATCTCGTCAGCTCATGACCTTAGAGATGAATTACCCAGTTCACGACAAGAAATTACTTTCGATGAGGGATGCACGTGTCAAGTTCAGTGCTCAATGGCTCGGCTCCAAGCCGTTCGTGATCTACACGGATTATTCGTCGCTACGCACTGCGACTCAGTCGCCTCACTACTCGCAGAAGATGACTAGAAAGCTCTCCTTCTTTGCAGAATATATCTTTAAAAAATGTAATATAACACAGCAAAGCAGAATGCTTTGGGTAATATGTTGTCACGCGGACCAGGTTATGAGCTCGCTCATGTCAAGACGGTGACGTCGTCTGTGACGGCTTTGATCCACGCCGCATACGCGGGTAATGTTACATGTGTAGTGCTGCTACCAATTCTCGGAAGGAAACTCGGACAAGAAGTTGTCGTCGCGACTGCGTGAACGGTTGCACCGATATTCATAGTATAATGAATTGCTGTATTTTAGCACTGATTCGACGAATTCGCCACGAATTGTGATGAGGATTAGAAGTACCGTATCTTCTATGAGGCTCACGACACCCCACTCAGTGGTCACCTCGATCGTGAGAAGACCCACAGATCTGTGAATTGTCACCATTGTGACTAAAGCTGTACGAATGGACGAGCATTTATTTGCGCACGTGTGAGACGTGTCAGAGATTGAAACCCTCCATGAATGCGGCAGCGCCGCTGGCCAGTTTGCCGTTACCCTCCGGATGTTGACAGTCCTTGAGTTTGGACTTCGTTCTTGGCCTGCCGAAGGGCTCGGCGGGCAACACGAGAGTCGTGGTCTTCGTCGATCGTTTGAGCAAGATGGCCCATCTTGCGGCGGTGCCGGATACCATCGACGGTGTCGGTACAGTGACACTGTTTGTGAATCGTGTCTTTCGACAACATGGACCTCAAAGTCAATTGCCTCCGATAGAGATCCACGCTTCACTGGGATGCATTTATCAACAATTTCAAGGTGCTGGGCACCAAGCTGGATATGCCATCAGCTGGCCATTCGCAGACCGATGGTTAGGCTGAGCGCGCTAATCGCGTCGTCGAGGACGTTCTTCGCTCGTCTGCGCTAAGACGCCTAAGTGCTGGAGCGCTACGCTGCCATTCATAGAGCTCGCTCTGAGCAATGCATGCATTCGTCGACCGGCTACACGCTGCTCTTCGTGAACGAGGTCGTTTATCCTTGAGCCCCGCTGACGCCGCCATCCCATTGTTCAGAGCTTGGTCGGGGAGGAATAGCCTAGCGGCTAGCTGATTTCAGCCCTCTTACTGTGGTAAAGAAGTCGATAACTTTCTTAATACCAGACTGAGTGTCTTACGACACGTTCGCATCGCGATAGCTGAGAACCAAGACTTGCAGTAACGTAAAAAAGATTGAGGTCGGAGACGTGGTTTTACCAAATGCAAAAAACCATCATACACATGCAATTTCTGCTATCTTTAAAAGGAAGGCTTGTCCACGGTTTGTCGGACCGTTTAAGGCTGTGACCAAGCGGGGCCTTGCGTATACGCTAAACCTTATCAAACGGATGCGCACCCACACGGTGTTTTATGTGGATTTGCTCAAGCCGTAGTGAAGCGGAAGTGTTGGCGCCGAAGTGGCATCCACAGGCGTTCGACCACATTTAGGGCACGGAATGCAGCAATATCCATCTCCAACGGCCCCAAGCGGTCAGCCGTCGCATAAAGCGACGCATTTGTCTTTTTTAAAGGCTAGGAGCCGCTCCGACAGAGCGCGATAGTCCTCAACGTTAGGCATCCGGTGTACAACGTGCTCCAAGTTTTCTAGGTCTTCCGCGCAGCAGTATGCGACCCCAGCATGACGCTCAGCGGAGTGCCGATCGAGACGGACCTCGTCCTCAAGAGCTCGATGAGCATCGCGAGTTACCGGACGTCGATCGACCTAGCCGTTGTCGTCCAGCGCCGTCTCTTCTCAGATAGAACGGTGGGGTGGTGCCCATTATCACGTGGAACGTCTTGTGGGTTGACGTCATCGCCAGGGTCAAACCCAATATCTTTTGAAATGGCGGGGATACCCCAACTCTGAGAACTTGTGGGAGTTTGAGGTGCCACTTCGGCAAGACTGCATCGAGGATCGTGGACGCTTATGATCAGAGGGATCACGACGTTCCATGTCGTCGTAAGCCCCACGCTTCTCGGCAATGGCCAGAGAAGCCGAAGGGCCATGAGCTGAGCTCAAGCTATGGCCCTAAGCTGCTGCGGTCGCAGACTGCCCCGCTTGAGAGACCACAGAGCTTGTTGGAGCGTGAGGGATCAGCCCATGCGTCGCAGAGCCCGAATTCGAAGGAAGTCAGCGACCAGCTTTTAGTTTTGCAAACTCAAACCGAGATGGCGTTCCACACGCGCGTCACCTCCCTGCGGCTAAACTGTAAGCTGCACATTGAGGAAATTCTGGTACCGCTGAACCCATCGCTCAAAGAGCTTTTCATCATCTGCAGCGGTTTCACCAGGGGTAAGCACCACAGGAATCGTCCGCATCACGGCTTCACAACAATCACAGCTCTAACAAGCTGTGGTTAATGTGGTGAAGGGATACCCCGCTTCGAAATTTCACTGGAGTTTGACTCCCCACTTTGGTGCGATCGCCCTCGCGCTCGTACCGCTACGACTTGCCGTATCACCGGTCTTTGACCCCCCGGGATTAGAGATACAGTCGCCTAACGCAACGAGATTCTCAGTCAATCTTTGTGACACGCTTTAACGACAGCTGTTCCAGCAAGAGCATCGAGATGAGCAGAGACATAAAAAGCAAGGACTTAAAGCGATGGGCTTTTCCGCGATGCCTACGCTGCGCTTTGCAGTTCCTCGTTTGACATCTGCGCCACCGAAAGTGACTTGTAGCGCTGCGACACGGGTGGTGCGACTTATCCTCTTTCCTCCACTCGCGAATCGAGTCACGATTTTATCAGCAATTTACCGGCGTTCGGTAGCAAAGATACAATACCATGAGGTATGGATTTGCCAGACCACTTCCTCTCTTGACACAGGCGGTACTCCGGAGGGCTGGTGACCTGGGACCAGAATGCACTAGAGAAGTAGTGTCTGAGCGCTGCGTTTGCTATCTGCTTTCAGGGAAGGTCCGGACGCTTTGGCGTGTCGTGGTTCACCACGGACAATTTTGAGGGATATAGCCAATAATCGCGACGTGATGGAATCAGCAAAAGTACTCGCGACTATTCCACTTGCAGACGAGCCAGCTAAGGTTGCTGAGCCAGATCCAGCTCATTTTGACAAGCTGTACGTCTTCCTGAGCATCATATCTCTTGACAGAGGAAATGCATGAAGTACGTAATTCGTGCAGATGAGAGACAAATCATGAGATATACCTTACCTCAGCGACCGACTTGGCCGTGCATTTCACGGCGAGGAGAACGGTGCCGAACCCCGGAGAGTATGACCGCTCCTATCAGAGAGCACGTACTGAGATTTGATCATACGTCGTTGGCTACGAGATAAGTTTTTCATCGAATGATGAGCAATAAAAGTACGTCAGGAGAGACCTCTTGATGCAAACAATGCTCGCATGAGCAAGTACTGCCAGGTGCACGTGGATCTAAAACAATCAAGAGCAGTGGGTCCTCGTTGAGCATTCATTTCTGCGCATTTCCTGAAAAACATATATTATATGTGAGCTCTGTGTCGTCCAGATTTAAGAGAACGAGGGGGTAACGAATACGTTCCGTAGTTCGGTGTAAGTACCTTAGACTCTTTTGAGCATATCTCAAAAGTAACAAAGTACTGGGAGTAGAAGACTTTACCGCGGAGAGATCCGATGGCATCTACCCTCACGAAATGCAGGACATAAAGTACCATTAAGCATAGTGGAGCAAATACATTTCTATCGTAAGCTAGATTTAATCTAAATCAACGTCACTTTTAAAAGTAGAAGAGCAGACTTGGAACGCGATTTCCTTAAAAGCTCTTGGCATTTTTTTGGAGGAGCAAACGAACCAATTCCATTCGTGTTTGTTTCGCGATATTTCTCATTCAAACCTTTTTCTGTTGAAAGGTGCGCTTTTTTAACCGTTGCAGCCGTTAGCACCTGTCATTAACCAGTCGTTCGACTATGTTCTTTATGAAATGGGACACGAGTTGTTACCACCTGTCCCAAGACAATTAAGCACGCTTACTGAGCTCCTGTCTAGCACTGATCCCTATGATCTACTGTAATTGGCAGCCCAAAGGCTGTCGATAGCTCGCATGTAGGCGCTGATCAGCTATGATATTGAGCTGAGGTGACACCTGAAACGCCTTATATATGCACCGCTGAAAGCTCAATATACCTTCGTTGTGAGGTCGCATATATTAATTGCCCGACCAGGGAAGATTATAATCGATTTGTCTGAGTGGTAGACGTTGAGATGGCCATAAACTCAGCCATGCCTTTAAATGAGCATCAGCGCGTCGCGCCAGCGGAGGCTAAGCTAGCCGCGCGCGTGAATGGACACTTACTTGCAATGCCTCTGTAGTGCGTTCCCGATATGAGCAGGGATGAAGTGACTTATATCGGAATCAATTTGAAGATAAGAGGATTTTTTGACCCAATGAGCCCGCTAGGATGGTTCTGTATGCTTCACCCAGAGAATTTCGTTTGCTTTTCTATATTTGGACGACACACATAACTAAAGGTAAAATGTCTGTTTTACTTTGGATCTATTATATACTGTGTGACGTACTTTTGTGTCCTTTGTACCAGGACTTCGGTACATCTGAGCTCTGTTTAAAAAAAAGATGCACGCTATAAAAAATAATTTCAGACCTGTAAAATCAGGTCATAAAACTACATACGAATTTATCAGACAAGAAAACAGGATCCTTACAAAATCGAGACAAGCTTTTTTGAACCTATGCGTCGTCTTTAATTCCTGACTGCCCGCTGACAGATGTTGTGTAAAATCCAAGTCGCTTCAATAAATGAGGGAGCGATAGTGACAGTGTCATGCTCTATTCTGTACCCGATAACATATGACATCTATTCATCGTCATCTATTTCAGAATACTAGCGATGTGTAATGTTGACGGAGGTTACCGAAATTTAAGAGGGATTGAGTACCAATTTATAACTTTTACTTACAACGTGTGATGTTCTCAAAATATCGTTTATTTAAAATCGCAATCTTGCGCTTCGGTCGACGCCTATTGCATTTCAGAAAACATTGTATTGTTGCCTTAGTACTGCTGTATAAGCCTTTCACCACGATCCTTGTAATCACAGATCACTGATTTGAAAAAAGTGTCATCGAGAAACTTACTATGTCTCAAATGTATAGAGCAAAATCAAGCATGTAACATTACATTCCATTGCATGTCTTACAACAATCTTGATCCGAAATGCTTTTTAAATGTATGCCAAATAGCGGTTGGACGATGATGAGTAGCCAGAAATACGCTCCATACAAAATTCAAATACACTATAGCGCAGATACGAGACCGATTACTAACGACTGATTTTGGTCTGTAAAGACTACCTAAACATCACGAACTTGGCTATGACAGCACCCACCAAATGACACCTTATTTGCATACGTCTATGTGAATCGTCTATCAGAGCAGAGCGATTAATCATCTGCTTTCGCCCACAATTCTTTTCCCCCCGTCCGTTAACATAATTGTTCTTTATTTCATCGGCACAATACACATCCCTTTACATCGAGATATACAATCCGACTGCAATGGCTGAGCATCCATACTTTTACACTGTAAAGTGACTACAAGAATAATGCGGGAGATTTCTTACATCTGCAAAATCAAAGAAGCTGAGCCTATCCACCCAGCATATTCACTTTGTAATCAATCCAGTCAAGACAAAGTCTTTAAGCAGCATAACATCATGAGGTCCTTCACGTCATCGAGTGTCATTGCAATAGCTACGTTGGTTAGCTACGTGAATGCGCATGGTTACATTTCGCAACCCAAGGCGTCATATAAGCCCGGCAGTATCTATACGACTTACAATGGTCTTACCAGCGCCAGTGTAAACAAGGGATTCCAAGGCGGAATCTACAACCATGAGCCAGTAAACAACGCTAAACAGTTTGCACAGCACTGGAAAGCAACGGGATACAAGTCTCTTCGCGATATGATCGATCCGATCTCTCCTGGTTATGGCTTTTCACTGGACACGGCAAAGCCTGTTAATGTAAGAAACTACAAGGAGATGTGGTGGCAGAACGACGAGCTCAAGGAGGGTTTTCTAGGCTCACATCACGTATGTATTCGCACTTGGGTGTTTTGAATCTTGCTCATAATTGCGAAATACTATTTGTGTAGGGCCCGTGTGAAGCTTGGGTCGACAATAAGATGGTATTTCACTATGATGACTGTGTTGCCAATTTTCCATCGTTTCCAGCTAAAATTCCAACGGATTTCTCAGTATGCAAAAGCAACAAGTGTCTTTTTGTATTTTATTGGCTGGCGGTTCACTCACCAAATTGGCAAATTTACAGTAAGTGAAAGATCTTGTGTTTGCTTCGTCAACAAATGATGATATGAAATTGTCTTTGTAGAGCAATGTGTTCCTATCACAAACGGTGGGACGGGTGAGGTCGGAAACGAGGCATCAGGGTTCGCCCCAGTAGCTCAGCATTCTGAGGTCGGAAACGAGGCATCAGCTCCGCCAATCGCTCCTCAGACACCCTCAACTGCAATGAGTCCTGTAATGTCGGGACACGGGACTAGTTCGTGCAAGCGGCGTACGCGGGGTTAGTGATCGTCCCAGTGGATTTTTGTTGGACTTTATTGCAAAATTTGAAGCGTTTAATGCTGTGCGTAAATAAAGTTGATGTTGTTAAATGTTTGTGGGAACAACTGACTGAATTTGTCAAAAGTTTCTTATCTCTCGAGGTTATTATTTTGAAAATGATGACTCTTTTGCATCGATTCACCGATCTGAGAATAGTTATTATGAATGATTTATGGTAATAAGCAAAATCGTGTTGCTGGATAGAGAAAGGGCAACATTGTGAGAGTTGTGGTCTCGGCTAATGCTGCTGAACGAGATCTTGTGAGAATTGTTAAAGCGTGATATCGGCTAAAGCTGTTAAACGAGATCATGTCTCTTAAGTTCACAGAAATTAAAGCGCACCATTAGTAGAAGTTGTCATACTTGGTGCATGAGACCCAATGCTAATGTGATATGTGTTTCACTCACTTGATTGTGGGGCAAATCTACCAATCTAGAATTGGTGGCAAGGTGCGCAAGGCCTCCAGAGTAAAAACTCCAACTTTCACACTTTCTGGAGCCGGATGACCTAAATATATAATTATAATTTGGTCTTCTACAGATAAAGGGATGTTTAAACCTTGTTTTAACATTTCGGTTAGTCTAACTCCTCTATTTAATTGTTGTTGACAACATCATGTTGCGATACAAGCGTCGAAACAGAACAAAAAAAGCAACTTTTCTCGTTGTCTTATGTTTTGATTGGCTCTATGACCCTCAGACAAACGCGTATGTTTTAATACAGAACACCCATATGCATCAATTTTGCTGACATCAGGAAGCTGTCGATGGTCACTGATAGCGAGTCGAACCCTCGATTATACGTGGATAGTGTTCGCGATTGAGTTTGAAGATGAGCGAAAATCATCTATCGGCTTTCGAATGATTAGGTTACGATTATACACTCTAGATATCCATACATCTGAAAAATTCATACATTTTTCACTTTAATACATTTGCTCCGGCTATAGTGAGGTCGTGCTTCCCCATTCCTGTTGTGAAAGCACACAAATGAGTAAGTAACACAAGAGATTTGTAGCGCTCAACTACCTAAGCCAGTGCAACAATCTAAAAAAACGTGACGATCATTGGGATATGCCAATGGCACGTGATTGCAGCTACTGATGTCGTGATAGCTGTGGATGTGGCGCTCTGTGAATTTTTGAGGTCGTCTTAATTGTCGCCTTGGTCTTCCGGTACAAGCAGCCTGCTCTAAAAGACTTCAATGGCTTTACAGTTCTCTCATTAAAGCACAGCCAAAGCTTTATCCGCGAAACGAAAGAGTGAAGTCTGCGAGATTTCTGTCAAAAGCAGACGAAATTGTTTATAATCAGTAAAGTTTAATCGAATTTTCACAGAACCTGTTGTGGCTAGCCCACTGTACGTTGGTTACGATTCTTTATTTGCTGTTGTTGGCATTGATCGCAAAGCTCGGCGTGATTAATTTTCAAACTGCGCTTGGCACCACCACCTCGGCACTTGGTCTGGTGTCGTTAAAATTTCTTACTATTATTTGAGAATTTGGTAAGTAAAACATATACAGGCAAGAAAAATAGATCATTGAGCAACGAGAATAGCATTGAAATTGTCACCCGTTGGCTATTCAATGATATGGACGCAAACGAATTGGTGGAAATGGAAATGACGTGTGGGCAGAGAGCACTTGGTTCGTTTGGCAGCAATGTTCTGGTGTCAAACGCTTTGATCGGGAAGGCTGAGAGCTGGTTTTCACTATGTCTAGTCGCCGTATATGCGATAAAAGCGAAGTAGTATTCTCGCATGTTAAAAAGCAATATGACTCCTTGATTTACGTGCAAAGTGGCGGAAAATTGCAATGGATGTATTTCATCCATTGCCATGCCAGTAGTGAGCTAATCTATTTATGAGTTGCGTCACACCGCTCCACATCAGCAATCAAATCTCATACTGTAGCTGAGCGAGGTGATTCAAATCGCATTACTAGCAAGATTAGACCAGCTAGGTAAGATAGAGTTGCTGGCGAGGGCAATGCATATTCAAATAGACGAGTGTCCGCCAGGCGCCTCTGCACTGTTAAGAATGCCGCTCGACGATCCAGCTACATGTAAAGCCTAGTATGTTAGGACGGACGGATTTCAAATTGAATGACAGAAAGGATTGCTGAGACTTGCTTGATTAGAAATTTAACCCTTTTTTTAGCTGTTTAAGTCAATTTTTGCATTGAAATATATTACGAAATAGTAGCATTGCTTCTACACCCAAGTTAGGAAAAAGCTACTTGAAGTACAAGTAAAATGTAAAATGTAGCTATTTTGGAATGTAGTTTGTTCTGTAACGTGCCAAAAATCTACCCACTAAAGTCGGTCAAGTACTTGTTCTTTAACCTCCTACTTTTCTTGAGAGCATCGCAGCAGTACAATTTCATTGCATGTATTGGCGCAAACATCATACAGCGCATACTAAAGCGCAACACAGCATGCTTTAAGAACTACATCTGGCCCTCAGATATCGTAAAAAGGTTGTCATCTTCATCTCAAAAAGCACCATGACGTCGTATACAAATTTCCTCTCACCTTTCAACGTTAGAAACGTCCCATGATCGCGTGAGACATTGGTCAGGAAGACTTCACCTTTAATAGCTTCACGTCTCCGTACTCGACAAAAAGCTTCTCCGTCTGAGTGTATGAAAGAGCGGCTTCGAGAACGATGCCAAGGTTCTTTTTGTGAAACCTGTACGAACGATGACTGACTTCTTTAAAGTTTAAATAACGTAGCATTGCTGTCCATGTGATGCTGCTTTGCTTGAGTCGGTGATGTGAGAGACCAATACTTGACTTTATCAAGCACGGCACAATAAATTTGGAGGTCGGTGCCTTTTTTAGGGGGGAAGATGAGCATTGATTTCCTATCTGTTAACGGACCCACAGACTAGAAATTACACCTAGATTTAGCTAACGGCTCTTTTGCACTTTGAAAAGTAATAATCTCTTTCTCCCACCAAAGTTGCAAGAAACATTACTTATGAGGAGCGGTACCACTTTTTCTTTTTGTTAGTCAGGTTAAACATCTACAATGGGGTAGGTACTCCATCTTACAACGTCTGCTGCCATCTCGGCAATGAGAGTTCTCAACTCTTGTACAAAGTCCACATACTCCTTTTTGCCCTGTCGGGCAGCAAGGAAACGCGTCGTCACGCAATATACCTGATTAGGCGGCGAGAACATTCGCAAAAGCTGACGCTTCAGCTGCTTCCAGGTGGGAAACGGCGCTTCAACCGAAGCACCGCACGTTAGTGCCCATTCTCGTGCTCGGCCCCCGAGCTTGGAGATAGCCAGCGCCGCGCGCTGTTGCTCGTTTTGAAGCATGGCGGATGCCATAGCCATCTCGATCTCTCTCACGCAAAGCAGGAGATTTTCTCTATCCTGACCCTCGAAAGTTTCAATGCTCATCATGAGCGGCCTGGGTCGAAAGGAGTCCTCCGTCCTCGACAGTGGCGTCATAGACGCAGTCGAAGCTGACAGTTTCTGCTGTAAGTGCTCTAACAAAGCATTTTCATAGTCTGAAAACACCTTTAGGCGCGCGCTTATCGCCTTAGATCCTTGCAAAAAGAGGTGCTCCACGCCCTCATGGCCTGCATGCCCTGGAACAATTTTTTTTCCTCCATCCTCACAGAGGATCAGCCATAACGACTCAGGCATAAATTGACCACGAGTGCTACCAAGTGCAGCGGGGTTGCCGTAACTTTTTGCTGAGAGGAAGCTAATCTAAAGTCACCGGCCTTACATTTTTTCCTAGAACCAGTACATGTGTAGCGGATCGCAATCCGCTACCTCTAAGTACAAAAGTCTTACGAAGGCAAACGAACATTCTTGCTCAAAAACGAAACTGTATTTAATTTTTTTTGTTGCGGCAAAGCCGCCAATATCTAAAACCCTAGGTGTTCCTGATTAATATAGTAATGCCTTACTATTATAGCAAATCCTAATTTATATAGTAATATGCATTCAGATTCAGTGAGGCCGACGTCTGACTAGAGCATTATCTAATGCTTAGCGTTGCGAGTACATCGCGCGACGTGGATGTCGAGGTGATAAATAGTTGTTGCTGTCAACAGCCTCACATATCTTCATGTCCTGAATTTGAAACAGAACAGGGTCCTACTTGCTAGTCGGAAGCACACTGCGCTACGGTACCCTGTCTCCTATCAGGGGAGATAAAGTCCGAGAGAGAGCCAGGATACAGCGGCCACGGTGCCAGAAAATTCTCGCTCATCTGGGACCTCGAACTACATAGTCTCTTCCTGTTCAAGAGATACTGGTAACAGCAGACGTTTACCCAGCTTACTAACCCTACACAAATAAGTGAAAGCTACAGAAAGTGACACCTCAGCCAGTCACGTAAGGCTTCGTGAGCTCACTCAGTCATGGTGGCACGTCAATTCTGTCCGTGACTCCGGGCGTATGGTTAAATTGGAGACGGTTCATGTTTTGGATGTGCTTTTCTAGCTGAGCATCGCTATCCGTGGCCTTAGACAGCCCTTCGGAACCATGTCGGTATTCTGGAGCAGCGAATAAATTGGGGGCTTCAATTGAATGTATAATTGCTGCTTCGTCTCCAATTGAGCACCTCAAACCCGACTGGCTTGTAAAAGCGGGATACTAATAAGATTTTAGCAGGCCCATGTATAGCACAAAATCCTTTGCTTTTTGTCGATATTTTTAATGTGAGATCTAGTCCCTTTTGACTAAGATTGCGAGTAGTCCAGTGTAGCGTAGACGCATCTTAGCTGTGTAGTGCATGTGTACATATATTAACAGCGTTCATTGCCGCTACATACTTCGTGTTAGTACTGTATCGACGCGTTGCTTCTAAGCATCCTGCCCTTCAGCAAAGCACGAGGATTTATTCAAGGTATTCTGTAGATAAGTTTGAGCCTGTGGAGGGATGAATCGGATTATGTCACACAAATTAGAGATCATCTCACATCGACACCGCAGTCTCTCTGCACATACATTAAAGAAGGGGTCCTCCACAACGTACATAAAGCGTTCCGTGATCACACGTCGGTCTAAAAGGAGAAGGTCTACATGTTCAATCTAGTGCCGAGCATATTAAACGATATTTGCCAAAACTTTGCTGTTCAACGCAGATCTCTACACGATACAATGTATATCGGCGAGCCATGTTGGTAAAACATTTTGTAGAAGGACAGCTTGCGTAATCCTTGCCGGTGATAGTTTCACTGATTACAAATACGACAATGCCGGTATTACCGGGCGCGTAAACAGAAAACAGAGTTTATACTTGTGGACTGTCAACGCTCAGCGGTACCGACAGGCAGTTTTTGATGCTGCCGCATCATGTGGCGATGTTTTACTCTGTTTTACGTGTGCGCACATATGTTCTATCTCACTAATACATGCTCAACAAACTATACGTCGTTTTTCTCCCAAAGTGGTCACACACAGAGGTGTCAGACACCTCGTAAGGTATTCTGTACCTGGGGTTTTTATCATGAAGCACCACGATCCATGAATTGCCAAGTGAGTCAAACCTTTGTTACAGCATGCCTTCGGATAAAGATCAGTGAGGTAAATGTGCAAATTAACACTTCAAGAAAAAGGCTTTTGAGCTCCAAACGTCTTGCCGTCAAAAGCTTTTAGCTATGCGACACATTATTCGTTTAATCTGACAGTGTATGTGCTGCTTAATAAATGCGTTATATGACCATCATCAATTCATAGTCGGGGCGACGCAAAATTGCATCCGCCACCACGTTATGCCGACCTAACCGCGAAGATGTACTCAACAAAGAAGTGCAGCCATTTTATAATACTTCGTCAGCGATGTAATAAGATCGACGCTGTGCACCACGACTAGTGCTTTGTATAAATCAAAATAGCTTAAAGCTAGGCTAGTGTACCTGAACTTGACAACAACACTTTCATCGTCAGTGCCTCTTTGTCATGAGCTGGGTACTTCTTCACTATCGCATTAAGCTGGCGAGGATCAAGAGCGGTTACGAGTTCGCGTCTATTATAATCCTTTTGAAGTAAACACAACTAAAACCAAAGTTCGCATAGACACAGACAACATAGAATGGTCGATCTAGCTCTATAGAGCCAGAGTCTAGCCCTGCTTGAGGATATTATTCAGGCCTTGTCGACTGCCTGTTCTGCTGCACAATGTGACTAGGGACAGACAGTGCAATGTCGGCATGGTTCGCGATGTACTTATGCAAGTAAGTGGCCAGGCCAAACAGAGCTGACCTGAGTCCCTTTAAAACAAAAGCCTACAATATTCTTTGTTGTTTTGGAGTCTGTTCGCAAACTATGCTTTCCAATTAGGCACCTTGGATAGGGGTTTTTGTCAGCGCCAAAAACACATTTGCCTATATTGGCGAGTGTCTTCATTGAGCGCATACACTCGAACATAGTTCACAGGGTTTATTTATGGTACTCCACATCAGACTTTCTGTCATCTGCACGACTATAAAAAACTATAGATTTGTGCGTATCCATAATGTGGTCAGAATAGCTGTGTCACTATATGATGCGTCGCTCGTACGTTCGGTATATAAGCGACAACCCCCAGAATATCACGCCCGGGTTACCCACTACATCGGGAGGGGTCAGTGCATGTTATGAGCTATTTGTACTTCCAGTTAGCTAGATAAAGTAAATTGAACAAAGTGCAACAGACAGTGCTCCTCAACCGCACTTTACTCCTTGAATGCAGCATTGCGCTAGAAAAGAAGCTGCATTTGGCGTCTGATAAGTGTAGCGGGGTTACACATACCTTGGTATGTAAGGGTGGGTCACACAAGATGGTATGATCGTCCAAAGGTGTGGATTATACAAGTTCGTGTAATCACACAATGGTGTGGCTACAAGCCGCTACGGGGCAGCAATGGCAGTAGTTAAGCATAGTAAATAAGCTATACAATTTGAAAAGGAAAATGTAGAGATTTAGATATAGGCCGCTCTCCCGAGGAATATGAGTATTGGTTTTGGGTACTCTTGGAGGTAGCGGATTGCGATCCGCTACACTCGTACTAATTCTGGTATAGAACGAAGGTCGGTGATCCTAAGTAAGTTTCCTCTAAGCATAGAGCTACGGCAGCCCCGCTGCACTAAGTATGCACAATTCGCCACTTGCCGTTAGCATTTCTGGCACAGAAAGTAAGCTTCAAGTGGGGAGAAAGACTGGTTGGGTGAGTTATTATGTTTCACCAAACCCTTTTTGTGTATTCGCATGGAATCAAGCGTTTGCTATTTCTTTCGTAAGATTCTTTGAGGTGCTACGCAGTATTTTGTTCCGAGAGCCAAATTAGTATTATGGCGCACTACCCGGGTTTGGCCCTCTGTCATCACATCGTGCTACTTTTTTGGCAAGGCAAAAAGCCGTATGAGCTACTTCAAACCTCGCGCTCGGGCGAATCGCCTCAGTGACGGACTTATCCATGATGATTGGTGGGCTCAGCTTCTTCTGTGATACCAACCGTACCATTTCACTGACGTTCCCGCCTCGTAACTTTCAAAATTTCATTGAGTATAAACCTCTAGTTTAATTAAAGCTTCTCTTGAAACTCGAAGGGGGTATTTTAGGCCCTTGGGTCTACCCCGGTCACACAGCTTACGACTAAAAAAACATTCTCGCTACGCACCCGGGGAGATTCGCTACTTCGCACGATCGGCGCATCACAAGGTTGTTCAACCTCAGCACGCTATTGCGTGGTTACATAAAAACATTGTCCGAGCCTGATCCTTTTATTTGCGACTTATATTCGCGTATATAATATATATACATATATAACAACTCCACCAGCTGGTACAGACTATTCCACTAGAAATACACTTTAGAACCACGACACGCACCGATATTCATATCTGATTCACCAAAATATACTCGGAGACCGCGGCGAATTGCCATTTTGCCCTGCTTTTCCAGCTCTGCTCTAGGCACTTAGCATTATTTCTGCTGAATTCTCTGAACAGTCATATTGCAGCGGTGCTGCCGTAGCTCGTGCTAAGAGGAAGCATACTTAAGGTCGACGCCCTTACGAGTGTAGCGGATCGCAATCTGTTTACTCCAAGATAAACTACTACCTTAATCCAAGGCTGATTGACGATTACGTGTAAAATGTAAATTGTATAATTTACGGCAAAGCCGCCTATATATAAATCTATAGGTTTTCCATCTGTATAGAAAACCTATTTAAATGCATAACTACTGGCTGTTACAGCCACGTACTGACTTGTTGTTAAGTGTAGCCACACCATCTTGTGTTACCCACAACCTTCATACTAGGGCACGTGAAACCTTGTTACACATATATCCATAACTGAAACTATCGCAGCTTTATGCACGCGTCAAAACCACATCTTCTTCCTAGTGGAAGCAGTTTTATGACTCGCCAAAACTTGATGTGAGAGAAATGCGTGGCGCCAACCTTGTCGATCTCTCATCGATACATGTCCCATGGTGTCCAGGCCATGTCTACCTAAGATACGATCGTATCTCAAATCCAGTAAAAGACGAAACGCAAGTTGGCATTTTCGAAAACCTAAAAATTTACGCAAATGTTCTTCAAGACCTTTGACAAATTTAGGTATTGTCCCTTACACACGAATATCGTTACTGTGTTTGGCATGTGCAACGCCTCTGCGTACTGCTTACGGTTTCATATAGTCGTGCGTCGTTCGTGTTTGCACGACGCTTCTGATTCTTTTAAAATTTTTCAAGGCTTCAAACAAGCCTGATACCATTGATTTAGCAATCAACAACCCAAGGGTATGATCCATTACCTCCATTAACAATGATTGCTGTTTCGGGGCTAAACCCATTTTTTAGCGTGGTTTATTCCCTATGGGACACCCTGCGCCTTTTAAAATTTGACGTTTCCCCGTGAGAGGATTGTTGAACGATTCAGCATAAACCTCGACCCATATACCAATCAGTTCAAAGAGAAAGGTTTCCACGGCACAAATGCTTAGCGCTTTCGCAGATATAACATACCGCTAGTATTATGGTGCTGCTCGGTAGCAAAGAGGATCTAATCCTTCTCAAATGACTGAGAATAATCGCCTCTTGCGCACCCGCAGCGCTTCCGCCTCAGATTCCCGAAGAATTCATCGCGGAATCGAATATGCACTCTGTATATAATGGGTACTGTAGAAGACTCTAACAGCTATAACGTGGTGGTGAATCTGGTGGTCATTCTATTGCATAACTGCCTATCTTTAAAAGCACAAGAGCGACTGTGAAGCCAATCCATGACCATATCAGCATCCTTAACCCAGATAGAAGAAAAAAAAATCATCCCTACTCTCGAAAGGCTAAAATGTAAGCACTAGTGGTCTTGCGATGGGAGCCGAATGCACTACCCTCGAAGACTGGTTGAGGCATTGCCAAAGATATCTCGCCCTGCTGATGAAAGAATCCATGCGTTCCATTATCGCTTTTAGCCTTTAGACCACCAAGCGTTTTATTGTCTCGCAACCGAGTGAGTGCATAATAGAATTATGCGTGTCTAGTACATATAGTCGAATAATTTATGTTTGGTTGTCGCTGATAATAAGCCTTTTTAAATACTTGTTGTCGGATTGACTACTTGAGCTACCAGGCACAACGGGGCGCCATGCGCCTTGTGCAGAGAAAGTTTTTACTCTAACAGTCCGTCTTTACATCGCACAGAAGAAAATGATTTCCTCCATTGAGGGGCGAAGCCGAGAGCCAATAAAGTTACCTAGTACCTTGCACTGCTTTTACAGTAGTGACATATATTTGGGATATATTATTTACATTAACTCAAAAGCATACATTTTACTATGTCCGATATTAAATCTATCTATATTGCCTGACGTAATGCAAACATACCACACATTCCACGTACCTCTACTTTACAGAGATCCATCGCTTCATTAGCAATAAACATTAAGTACCTCTAAATGTTTACGATTAAACAAAAGTGTGGCAATGTAGGATAGTGTAAGTTGTATCGCAGTGACCGTTTTCATAGAGGGCTTCCGCACTAGCGTGGCATTGAATGCCAAATTTAACGACTTGGCTGAAATGCACACCCACAGAGCTCGCGGAGGGCCTGAATCAATGGACCACAGCTGTGCTGAGAAGGAGGGGAAGAGCTCCGAGCTGCTGGGCAGCGTGTAAGCTACCGACGGTGTTTTGTTTACGGAGACACCCGTCACCGTCGGACGGGTTGTTTCTTGCGCAAGGTGCGTAGAGGCTCGTCAAACCGACGTCTCGCTCTTTAACCACTCTTGGTTGACGGGGAACCGAGACCACCCAGTAGGCGCGGGACGCTCCACTGGGGGAGTACTGAGTTCTGCTGAGCCTCAAAGCGATAGAGGGCAGCAGGGCCCAGCCTCGAAGAGCTCCGTGCTCTTGAACACGAAGCGTGTGTGCAAGCCAGGCTTGCTGATCGTTGAAGCGCCCGTGAAGGGCTTTGGGAAGTCGTGAAAAATCATGACCGATTTTGGTGCTCTGGGCAATTATGCTTGCCGCTCTACGATCGAAGAAAGTTAGCTGTATGCTGAGGTGCTGGAAGCGCGGTCAAGTGACACCGTTACTGTTCGCTTAGCGACGGGGACTTGTGTCACTGTGAGGAGAGTTCCTGTGGACCTCGGCGTCAAATTCCTTGACTTCGATAGCGTGGAACGCTGTCCAGCCTTAGACTTGGATGCAAGATATTACCTTATCCTCGGTGTGGTATGGTTGGAACACCATGAGCCATAGATTAATTAAGGATCGAAGACCTTGGGCGTTACGCGCACGTCTCCTGATGGAGCTTAGGTGAGTCATGAATTCACCTCTGCTAGGAAGCAGAAGCGCTATTGGCGCAGACACTGGACCAAAACAGTCAATGTGCTAGATATCGGAGTATCTGAGCTGTCAAACACCAAAGGTATTTTGGACAAGAGTCCCGAGCATGGTGCGCGGACTGAACGTGGAGTGGCACATAGCCCACAGAGCACTGCTTAAGTATCCAAGCAGCTGCTGGCCAATAGTGGCGAGGTAGGCCAAGGGCCAAGGGCCGATGCATCGAGGGTGAGGCCCCAGTGATGCACGTGGAGTGGCACGTAATTTACTAAGAACCGCTCATGTTTTGAAGCAGTTGCTGCATACTTAGAGTGGCATGGTTGGACGAGGCCCAAGGCATCCTGGGCAAGGCCCTTCGGATGCGCGTGGAGTGGCACGTTATCCACTGGTCGAAGACTGCGGAAATAGCAGCTATCGTCGGATGTTGTTAATAACATCAATGCTACGATGGAGCAGGGAGTGAGACACTGGACGACGCCGAGTGCATGTTCACACTGGTCTCAATGAGACGTAAAACCTCTATGGGTAGGAGGCGGCAATGCCGTATGTTATCTGCAAGACGCAGGGCGTCGACCCTGACCCAGGGTGTGTCTACCGTAGACGATAGCACACAGCTATACACCCTAGTCAGCGGTATGACGGGAAGGATGAAGGCGACGTCATCCTGGAGGCTATTCTTGCATTGGATGCTCTTCTTGAGCTGGACGAGATGTCCTTTTGAAAGTATGGAAGTGCCTTGAAGGCAGGCAAATTAGTCGAATTGGTCATTGTGGACTGGCCGGTTCCATAGCATTTGCGGTATACTCGCGCAAGTGGCTTGGCCTCGCCAACTACTTGCACAAGTATACCGCAAATTATGCAGATGTGGCACGGCGATTGTCTAATCTCCTTGAAAAAATAAGGAATGGTTTTGGACCACTGGAATACATATATAAAATTTGCGGTTGTAAAAATGGGCGATGAATCTCGTGTGTGATTAAATAAAACTCTACCTAGACACAACGGTTGCCTTCTACGCTCTGTCATCTACTTGGTTGACGCCATACTTCTTGAGCGTTGTGCGATATAAAGCAATTCATGCAAAGAAGTAAGGAAGTTTTAAATTGGTTCTTGAATCTCTCGATGATCCTGGCGAAAGCTGCATGTCTGAAGAAGTGCTTGCGAAGAGGCAAATGGTATCAACGACTAACACAACAATTGAGAAGGTCAATTGTCCGATGACTCTATAGAAGTCCGTCCAGTAAATTTCAGTGGAATCTATTGCTACTAACGTCAAATATGAGTTTAGTGTAATTGAGTTGAACAGTCTATACAAAAACAACCGTGAAATGATTATTCATAACACGGAGCTATTCCACATTGGAAATCAGCTTTGGTAGTGAAAATTAATGTCGTACTTAAGTATTTCAAATAAGCATATAGCATTAATTAAAATCCTTTGATCATGGGTGTACAGAACCTCTGGGTGTTGCTGGCACCAGTAGGGCGACAGATTGAAATCGAGTCTCTTGCAGGCCAGGTTCTGGCTGTAGATGCTAGTATTTGGCTCACCCAGTTTGTAAAGGCAATGCGGGATGACGACGGTAACATGATTCGCAATGCTCACCTTATGGGTACATTGCATCGCGTAGCAAAGCTGCTCTACTATGGGATCCGCCCTGTCTTCGTATTCGACGGTCAGACACCAGAAATCAAGAAAAGAACGACTGCTAGACGCAAAAAGAGACAGGAGCAACAGAGCGCCAACTTACGCCACACTGCACAGCGCATTTTACTCAACAGACTCAAACAAGTTAGACAGGCAGTGAATCAAAACGGAGGAGCACCAGCTTCTGCAGTTGCATCCGGTTTCACACTGCCAGAACCCTCGACCTCAGTAAAAGAGGAGGAGAAAATTAAAATGGAGGTTGAAAGCGAAGTTGGCCAACTAGAAGAAGAATCCATTGACGAAACTGAAGCAAAGAAAACGAAGGAGACAAGGATAAAGACGATCAGAGATACAGTAGAGGAGGAAGAGGAACAGCTTACAGTGGATGACATCGCTCTGGATTCATCGAAGCTGTCGAAGATCGATTTTCACGCGGTGTTTTCGCTGCCACCTCACTTACAGAAAGACATGATTCATAAGATCCAGCGTGATCGTCGACAGGATGTGAGAAACCAATTTATTCCGCTGGCTGGTAACCCTGAAAAGTACTCGCACACCCAAATTACAGCATTTCTACAAACAAGCGCATTAAATCGACAAATTGAAGCAGCTAAAAAACAAAAGCGTGAAGAGGAGTTGAACCATCAGGGTGGAGTTGGCCTTGGGCATCGCATCAACTCGAATGGTAATCGATTTTACATCTACGAAAAAGACACAGAGCAAAATGAGAAAGAGGAAAAAAAATGCAATGACGTGATGGTGGAGGCAGAACGTTCCACTTCTTTTGAGGATGCTCATTCTAACAAAAAGCGAGGCGGTGTCTTTGACTTAGTAGACAAGCGACCGTTGTCTAAGCTTCCTACACGGGAAGCTGGGTTTTCTTCAGCGACAGATGCCACTGCGGCATGGCTCACACGGCATCATATTCGTGCCAAACAGGAACCCACACTTGCTATTGAAAAGTTGAGGCAAGCGCGACTCAAAGGTGACGTGATACTTTATTTGATGAGCCCATTCACACCTCTGACATCGAGTTGTTCTCCTAGGTAGACGTTAATATTTCAACCAAGTTTGGATTTCTTACTGATTTGAAAGAAATGGCACAATTGCAGAAGTTTGCAACTTCTGAGCCTGAAGATTCTCCTATCGTTATTGATGATGACAAGTTTGATAATTCTAATTGGGAAAAGGTGGCGGCACCACTTACAGAGCCCCACTTATTGAGTTCCTTAAATGTCGAGCAAAAGATGCCTGAGCAGATGTTTGATACTATGGCAACGACGAACGATAATTGTACAAAGGGCTTACTAAATGCTAATGAAGAAAATTCGAATAGTGATGAAGAGATTGAGTGGGAAGATGTACAAAAGGTGCCAGAAAATTCTGCAATTAAAGATACGTCGTGTCTTAAACAAGCTTTCACCGAGGAAAAATTAGATTCGTCGAGCTCCTCTACGAGCGCACACGAGAAGCAAATACAAAAGTTAGAAGAAATAGGTAACGATGATTCTTTTTTTACGTTGAAAAGCGAAATGGAAGACGCAAAGGCCCATAAAGACCTCGATTTACTGAAAACAGACGCTTTGCAATCTGCCATGGTGACTGCTTCTAATTTGACTCAATGGGCTGCAGGAGCGGTTCGTCGAGCACTACAAGCTCACTCTTTACAACACATAGGACTATCTACCAATGCAAGTCGAGACAATTCCGCAGCTGATCGACAAAATGTTCAGTTTTCTCTCACAACGGGATCGGCAAAGTCTTCACCCAAAAATATGGACAAGGATTATCTGTCTAAATCAAATACTTTCGACAGTAGTAAGAGTCTTGAAGCGGATATGATTGAAGACATAAATGCTGACTTGCGTAATGACGATGTATCACTGCCTAAAGCGGAGGACAATTATGAACAGCTGCAAGCTGAATTAGCAGTTTCGACTGGTGATGAGGGAAAAACACAGGAAGCTGAAAGCTCTTGTGTTCGCTATCTTCAGTATTCGCAATCAAATCAGTCCTCTCAACTATACGCTGCTGAGGAACCCGAAATGGATGCTGTAGCACTGCAAACAGAGCATTTGGAGCTAAAGAAACTTCGGAATCGACAGCAGCGTGACATGGAAGGCATCACGGATGATATGGTTGCTGAAGTGATGGCGTTGTTGCGTTTGTTTGGTGTTCCTTTTCTTGTAAGTCCGATGGAAGCTGAAGCGCAATGTGCAGCTCTTGAGCAACTCGGCCTTGTTGATGGCGTGATTACTGATGACAGTGATATTTTTCCTTTTGGGGGTAAGCGAGTTTATAAGAACATATTTCATCATCAGAAATTTGTCGAAGCCTTTTCCGCTTTTGACATTGAGCAAGAGCTGGGATTCTCTCGAGAGCAAATTATCGCCATAGCAATGCTACTTGGCAGCGATTACACGGACGGCGTCCGCGGTATTGGCATTGTGAATGCTTCTGAGATTGCAGCAGCATACCCGGGAATTGCAGGCCTTCGAGACTTCAAAGAATGGGTCCAAA
Organism: Plasmopara halstedii; assembly: GCF_900000015.1. Lineage (NCBI taxonomy): Eukaryota > Oomycota > Peronosporomycetes > Peronosporales > Peronosporaceae > Plasmopara > Plasmopara halstedii. Next base: position 288,164 of record NW_020188473.1, read on the forward strand.
ACTATAATGTTGCTGAAGAGGCCCAACGTGTCGTCTCGGGTTGCTCGAAACCGAAAAAAAAAAAATTGACGAAGGAAAAAAATGAGCTGGAACACGACAGCGACGATAATGATGTAGAATTAGCGCGCGTACGATTTCAGCAAGCTCATGCGACTGCGCGACGAAAATGGGAATTAGGTGACGAATTTCCAAGTAATCAGGTTTTACAGGCGTATATGGCTCCGCAAGTTGATCGTTCTGAGGCGCGTTTTTCATGGACTGCTCCAGATGTGGCTGCATTACGCTCCTTTTGTGCCAATGCTTTTGGATGGGATAAGCAGAAAAGTGATGGAGTGTTAAAGCCTCTTGAGGAAAAGGCACGAGCAGCAGCTGCCGATGGGGGTCGCCACATTCAAACGCGTTTAGATCGTTTCTTCACGAGCTATAAAGATCAAGTACACTACGCACAAATCAAGAGCAAGCGCTTGCGCTCTGCTGTTCATCAGGGCACTGGCAGCAAGAAGGACAAAAGTAAAAAACAGAAAGTGAAAAAGCATGTAATAAGAAGTGGTTATTGTAGCAAAAGACAGCGAAAGCAAAAGCATTATTAAATGAAAATGGCTATTGAATCTTGCGTATCCGTGTAGCTTTGGTGTTTTCATCAATTAGTAGTTACAGAACCTCTACGGCGTGCGGCACCGGGATGAGTTCCGTCGCCACTTCCGGGGGTGAAATTGACCAAGGCTCCTGAACCTAGGGACGCAGCGACTGCTGCCTTCCTTTGAGCTCGTTGTGCGTCGATACGGCCCTGTACAATCGCCGTAAAATCCAGAATGTAGGCGGCGACGATATCCAGGTCGACTATAGCGCGCTTACCATGACTAACCACATCAGCCTCGAAGGTGTCGATACCAGTCTTATCAATTGAGCTGTTTGCAAATGTGGGTGACATGGAAGCAATTACGGTATTCGCATTGGGGCCGTCGTTGCCAGAGTCGTTATTATGAAAATTACCTTCGACGTGTTTAAGAATTTGTCCGTGAGGTCCGCCGGCACATCGCTGCAGCAAATTGCTAATTGCCATAATAATTTGTCCGAGCGCTAATGTCTTTTGTGTTGTCGCTCGAATTGTTGCATCCGTCTCGTGTTGTAGACGTACACCATGTACTTCCTCGCGTTCTAGATCACGTTGGAGTGTGGCGATTCGATTGTTAAATGCCAGAAGATCGTTAGCACACTCTTTTTGAAAAGCAGAGAACTCAAGTCGCTTCGATTCACTTTCCTCTTCATGCGTAATTTGGTTTCGGGTTAAGTCACGGTTTGTCTCACACAAAGTATGGTAGCGATTTACAAGATCGCTCACCTCGGGATAATCCTCAGAAACAGCTTCTTGAACAGATTCTAAGTAACGAGTATACTTGAGATGGAGTCGAACCTGCGACTTTAAGTTGTCAGTCTCTTGCTGCAAAGCTGTGAGCTGGGCTTGTAATTTTGTCACCTCCTGCTCCTTGCTCACACGGAGCCTGATCTCGTCACTAGCCCGCTTGACTGCGCGACTGCGCTTTGACTCATTCTCCTGTAAAAACTTGTTGAACTTGATGAGCGATTCCTGCAGCTCCAGATCTTTATTGCGCAATGCATCTTCTCGTCGATGAAAAGCGTCTTCACGACGAGCAAACTCTTCCTTTTGAGCGTCTAGGGCTTCCTGTACTTCAAACATTTGTCGACGCTTTTCCAGCATTCGTGTTGCTGGAGAAACGCGATCAAGTGTCAGAATTTGTGGCATATTGGACCGATTTGTTATCATGGGATTGCCAGCATTTGTGAACGCGGTACTACGAGCTCTCATCGTCTTTCACGTTGGGAATAGACTTTTGACGAGTTGCGTACTATTTTCGAAGCCTATCGTTAGAAATTGTAGGCGACTATTGATACAGAGGCCGTCATGAATATTACAATATTTGTGGTTTAACCAATCCTGAAGGGGTGCTACGATCTCGAGGCGAAGTACGAAAAGGTGCATCAAAAGTTGCAATATCTATCTACCCACGATCGTACTTGCAATGGCTGACAATGAAGCAAGTAACGTTTCTCTTCGGGTAGAAAACACAGAAGTTGGCGACTTGACCAGTCCCAGACGCATTGAAGCGCGAGATCCAGGCCCGATAGATCAGGTCGCGAAATGCGATCAAATTAGCACAGGCAGTGAACATTCGGATCAATCAAGGGAGCGATCAATTCTATCGACAGCCTTAACGTCTTTGGAGGCGGAGAACAAGTCCGCAATTGATGGTTTGAAGTCTACATTGGCGGAGCACGTAATGGAGAAGGACGACGGTGAAGAGACAGAAGACGATATTGCTTTGTTGGAATATTTGTCCGGTGCAGAAAGTGACTACTTTGAAGTGGAACGAGCAGGTCGCAAAGGTGAAGATGTGGATGTTCGGACATCGATTATGGCACTGTCCCCCAGATCGAACAATGAGAGCTTGGGTATGTCGGATAGTCGTGAAGATCTATACATGCTTAAAGGATCGACAAGGTACATGAACCGCTACACGACAGAAACGCACAAAAAAATGCCTCTTTCGCAAGAGACTTCGCGTCAAGTGTCACCTCGTTTGGCGGTGGTTCAGCTTGGATCTGGATCGGGAGTAGCTGAAGAAGAGGCACAGAGAACAGATGGAACAGAATTGAACGATTTGTCGCGCCAATTAATTAGATCTAGTCGACATTTAGGAGAGAGAGAGAGTGAGTGGATTGCGTGTAACACTGAGGATGGACTCACTTATTACTACAATCAGCACACGCAGGAATCACAGTGGACGAAACCGACACCTCCAGGTGCTCAAACTTACTTAAATGAAGAACTATTTGCTACTGTATCAAAAAATGAGCTATCAGATGCAGACTTAGGGCGGCTTGACGTGTTGTTACAATCGGCTGTGGAACTTGACGCCGTGAATGCTGAAGGCCTTACTCTATTGCATGCTGCTTGCAAAGTTGAAAACGAACAAGCCGTAACGCTGTTGATTTACCACGGAGCGAACTTGAATGCGCGAGCTCTTTGCGATGGCGCTACTCCACTAATTTTTGCTTGTATAGCCGAAAGTACGAATATTGTCAAGCTTCTTCTCGAGGCAAATGCGTCACTCTCAGCTTGTTTAGACGACGGGAATACGGTGGTTCACATAGCCGTTGCCACAGGAAATGAAGAGTTGGTATCGTGTGTGCTGCGCGGCTGTGATGATACATTGATGTGCCAGAACAACAATAACGGTGAGACAGCTCTGCATATTGCAGCAAAGCTTGGTTACACAAAAATTGCCCAATGTTTGTTGGCTCGCGGTGCAAGTGTAAAACGCGAAGACTCTCAAGGTCGGACGCCTTTAATTTTAGGCATCTTGGAAAATCACGTAGACTGTGTCCAACTACTTCAGAGTGTTGAAGGCGCTATAATTGCAAGCAAACCAGGAGCAACATCATATCACGGCTCGATCGATCGCAGCGAGGAAGACACTCAGCGTGATGCATTGAGTATTTTTCGCTCGTACCTCCTCCAGATTTCTCCTCAGCCGTCAACTTCAGAGTGTCAAACTATAAATCAGCTTTTTAACGAAGTACGGAATCAAATTGAGACTTTAAATGCAAGTCTAAAGGTAAGTTAAAATCGCTTGTGGAGTTTCTGTTCTTACCGACCCCATTTAAGTTTCAAATTCATCTTGGTACACAAGTTATCCGATGGTAGAGAAAAACAGGCCCTGAGACAAGTAAAAGCAATGTCATTGGCACTAACAGCGAGAGCTGATGAGCTGACAAAGGTTCAAATTCCAGTCGTGAAAAATTGGCACTAAGATTTAAATGTCAACTTTATGCATGTTTAGGAAAAATTGCTTCATTCTGCCACTCAGACTCGGGTTGTGGCCCTTTCAGCGCGATGCGACCTTCTGGAATCAATTGCTCGCAACGCACAAGAGAAGCTTGGAAGAGAGCGCTTGGAACATATTCATATTGAAGAATGCATGCAAGAGAAGCTGCACTTCAGCTTGCAGGAGAATGCTAAGGTGATTGAGTCGTGTCGACAACTTCAAGCAACCTGGACCGAACGGCAGCAACAGGTTGAGTTGCAGCAAAGTCGTCGTGAAAGCCAAGACTATTATACGTTTTCCAGCAACCAAGCCCATCTAATTAGCGAAGAAGAACGTATTCAAGACTCTTTACAAACCGAGTCCTTCACGGGCATCACATCCGAACAAGAACATAATGGACAGCTTTTCAGTGATTATCATCACCAATATCAAAAGATGCACCATAACGAAAATCACCATTCTCGAAGGCCGTACCGTAATGACGATAGTAATGATAATTCGGATGCATCATTGGGGCCACTAGACGTAACTGAAACTGGAAAAATCGAACGCAGCGTAGCTCCATCTGTTTCTCCAACTCGAGTTGATGCTGTTTGGAATCGTTTTTTTGAAAATATAGGCTATCCCAGTGAAACGCGCGGTTCAACAAATTCTGATTCATTTCGAACGCCATCACCTGAGGGCAATCAGAAGAACACTTCACTTCCATCAAACTCACTTGTATTCGATGCTGTACGAAAGAGTGATTTAAAAAAGTTGCAACAAGTTTTGATGCGAGGGGTCTCTCCAAACCAACGAGACGTTGGTGAAAAGGGCACACCGCTTCATTTAGCGTACGTGCTTTTGTTACAGTAATGTGTGCTAATGAAGAGCTCATATTTTCGCTGATTGCAGATGCGAATTGGGTGATGTTGACTCGATTATGTTACTCAGTGAGTTCGCTGCAGATCTAGAAGCCCGAGACGAGGCAGGAAATTCGCCACTCCTCGCCGCGTGCTTTCAAGGAAATTTTGAGTGTGTCAAGTTTCTTCTCGAAAGTGCTGTCAATTTCAATGCTTTGAACGAAAATGGCGATTCCGCTCTTCATCTCGCAGCATGGGAAGGCAGTATCTCGTGCGTCATGATCCTGCTTGAATATGGGGCCGATCCAATGGCAACTAATCGATTCGGATTGACAGCTCTTGGAAACATGAAAACCCGATCTCCGATGCGTCACAAGTTTGATGATTTGCCAGAAGGACACCCAATTCGCAGGACACTTGTGGTACTAGAAGAGGCGGGACATCACGAATTACACGTAAGCTAATCAATGTGTCACATCCTTCAGCGTCGGCTGAGACATACTCTGTACCAGGTGATTGAAGGTCAATCGGCAAATTTAGACGATGCCACCGGACCCACACAGTCCACGCACGAAACTGGTGAAACATCTGTGAGGACGTCATGGACGGTAGGTGGCTGTGCTACCATTTCGTTTTAATCAATCTTTTCTAATATATTCATCACCTTAATGATAGCAATGGCTTCTAGGGTTTCGAAGCACTCAATCAACTACATCACACCCCTCCAAAGAGGAGAAAGAACAGCAGAAGAGCGAAGCTGGAGATACCAACACGTCCACCACATACACCGATCACGAAGTTGACAGTGAAGATGCGGACGATATTTCGACTTACGAAGATTCCCATTCAGGCACAACACGATACGAGTTACTAGTTCCGCCGCCGGATGTCGAAGAAGCTCTCCGACGAGCGAAGGCTACGGCTACAAAGTTTGATGTACGAGAGCAAATGGTTTTAGCTGCACCAACAAATTCATTTACACGGCAAGAGTTGTCCGAGCACATGATTCCAACATCAAGGTTTCAAAACTATTTAAAGCATCACCCTTCGTCAACACTCACCAGGGTCCGAGCTCGATACGTTGACACATTTAACTCGTCCAATTGAACTTTTAAATCTTACTCTCGTCTTTCATCTTGGTGGGAAATTGAGTCAGAAGAAGACTTACTTTGCTGCCTCTTGGACCAATCTTTTTCAGAATTAAACATACTATCAAGAGTGACACGATCATTTAGGTAGTGCTTAAGACATAGAAAATCAGAGGCGATGAAGGCTATCAAAAATTTCATGCAAATCTAGTACTTCATAAAACATTTACACATGAAATTGATTGAGCATGATTGGCATCCATCTTATAATACTGCACGTTGCGATCTACATACAAAACCATACTTGCACAGAATAGTGTCTCAAGGCTAGAAGGCATAAAGTACTTCAAACTCGGAAATTTAATTCCCGCCGACTTGAAAGCCACAAATTCAAAGTTATCGTACCCAACGCCGACTTCAGTTTGATTCCACGACCAAGATACCACAGTCTCGTCCATTTTGTTGTCCACTTTAAGATCTCTGAAGTGTTGTTGGTATCACTTCGTTTGAACCAATGTTCCCAAATATTGCCTAGGACCTATTCATTTGGGCTCACACCCCGCGACGGAGTTGCCGTGTACCTTGCGAAGAGGAAGCTTTGACTTAAAGATTACACGATACATACGCACAGACCAGAAGCGGACTAAGACTGTTTATTTGCTTTGCTATTTTCAGAAGTACACATTACAGTTTATGCTTATTAGACTGATGTTATATGTTTACATTTGTTTGCAGCTCCAGTTTGAGATGATCCCGAACTCTCAATACGGGATGTAATGAATAAAGTTAAAGTGCCAATCAGCATCAGCCTTAATTTGCGCACGGGGTGATGAAAGCATATCACCTCACTCGTCTGGGAGCTTACAAGCCAGCTTCAGCAAAACGAGCATTTACTAACGACGCTGTCTCATGTCGGGCTTTACAAGGTACAAAGCCTGACGTGGACACCAAGGTGACAACTTATCCTCTGAAGCTTCTGCTGTTTTGCAGCGGGGTTGCCGTAGCTTTGCGCTTAGAGGAAGCGTAACTTAGGTCACCGACCTTCCGTTCTATACTTATAACAAGTACGAGTTTAGCGGATCGCAATCCACTTACTCCAAGAGAAATTACAACCTTGACCCAAGGGTAATTGACTCTTCCGTTTAACTTCAAAATCTATATTTTTTATTTTTATCTGCGGCAAAGCCGCCTAATTTTAAATGCATAGATCTTCCTAAATACGTATAGTAAAATCTAAATACATGTATAACTACTGGCTATCCAGCCCCGTACCGTATTC
>NW_020188473.1:295230-369428 GCF_900000015.1 Plasmopara halstedii
GAAACACAGTCACTGTGACCGCCTCCGCGAGAGGATCTGCTGCAATCCCGGCAATGAGAGTTCGCAACTCTTGGACAAAGCCCACCAATTCCTTGTTGCCATGTCGGGTGGCAATGAAAACGCGATCGCACGCGATACCCCTGATTAGGTGGCGAGAAAACTCGGGAGAGCTGCATATTCAGCTCCTCCCAGGAGGGAAACGCAGCTCCGACCGAAGTGCCACACGTCAGTTCCATTCTCGCGCTCGACCACCGAGCTTGAGATGGCTAGCGCCACGCGCTGCTGCTCGGTCTGTTGCATGGCGTATGCGATGGCCATTTCGACCTCTCTCACCCAGAGCAGGAGATTCTCTCAATCCTTCCCCTCAAAGAACTTGACGCTGACCATGAGCGGCTTAGGTCGGGAGAAGTCATCCGTCGGTGACGGTGGCGTCATAGACGCAAACGATGCAGACATCTTCTGCTGCAGGTGATTTAGCAGCGCGTTGTTTCGAAAACGCCTCTAGACGCGCACCGATTGCCTCGGATCCTTGTGCTACAAGATGTTGCACGCCCTCAAGGCCAAGCAAGACGTCAGCTTTTTAAGCCCGTCCTGCATGCCCTGGGGCAAAGAGAAAAATTTCTCGATCCTCACAGAAGATCAGTCTAAACGACTCAGGTGTAGATTGACTACAAGTGCTACCAAGTACAGCGGGCTACCGTAGCAAACGCTTGAGGAAGCGTACCTTAGGTCACCGACCTCTCGTTCTTTACGAGAACCAAGTTTGAGTTAGCGGATCGCAATCCACTTACTCCAAGAGTAATTATTGCCTTCCCGAGGCTAATCGACTCTTCGTTTTACATTCCAAACTGGTTTTTATTTATCTTTTTATCCTAATATTAAAAGTTTAGATTTTCCTAAATATACTAAATATGTATAATAAAATCTAAATACATGCATAACTACTGGCTACCCATATTCTTCTTTGGGTGTGTGGTCACACCATGCACATCGTGCGGCCTTCGTGTAACCCCGTTACAATTTCTCGATTTATAACTTCCGACCTGACCACTTCTATGCAATATGCGACAAGTATATAAAACCCCTTGTCAGTGACTGGCTAACAATCTGGGCAATGAGTGATAGTCTGCGCAAAATTTGAAGGATTTCATTACTATTTTTAAAGCCACACAATATTGTTGTAAATCCACGACTTAACTTTGGAAGAATGGCGGACCAATTAAGCGGCGATTCCAACCAACATACATTGCTATAAGAACCTGTGAATTTCTCAACATGGGCTCTAAGGATGGATTTGTGGCCTAACTGACATAACTCAAAATCTAATGGTGTTCCTGGTGCTCTTTGAGCCGTCGTCATAGATTCGAGAGCAGCTTGAACAGCTCCTCGTCTGAAACGCAACTTTTGCTATGCATTTCGACGTCGATGACATTCATCTTCATTACAGCACTGGTAGTGTAGTTTCTGCCTTTTATAAAGCTTGGTCCAGGATCGTTTATCGCTCTCCCTAGCCAACCAACAGGTGTCCAAAGCGTATATGCTGATTACGTCTGTGACGTTCTGGACTGACAATGTTGATACGTTCGGCAACCTTGCAGCGGAGGTTGGATGTACCGAAGTGTACGCGGCTGCGGTTTATGCAAAATGGTCAATCTGGCTAAGTCACTCGCGGGGTCAGAGCGGATTTAAGATGGAGCCCTGCCAGCGATGTCAACTATTGCTCACACGCATTTTTGGAAAATATAATTTAGTTTCTAAGAAAATTTGTCCATCTGGTTGAAGCTACTTCATATCGGTGTTTTTCAACTGTGAATTGCGTAAATTTGTACATGTACTATTTGGGCAGATCACTAAAAATCTTGCATGCTGTAGGTGAAATGCTGTCTACTTTGCGGTAATGAAAGACCACTATAACTGGAATAGCTACATACATATGTGTGCGCTCATAAAACTTTTATCGCTCCACACGATATTGTTCGATCTCTTGATGCTTTGCGAACAGTTTCTCGACTTGCTTTAATCGTGCCGCACCAGCGAGTTGCAATAGTTGTGAAGCCGGGCAATTTAATGGCTATTGTTTCTGTAAGTGTGACGTGCAATACCCTGATAAAGCGTTGCTTTCCATTGCGCGCTCATCTTGCTAACAAATCGATTGATTATCTGATGACAAAAATGCATAAATCCTTTCTGAAGGGTAGCCATTTTCGTGGCGAGGCTTTGTAGGAAATGTGAAGGCGAAAATATAGAAGGAAGATGTTCGAATTTGATTTACCCTCGGCAAACTGTGGATATGTGCTCGGGAGCATCCACTTTATAATGTAAGACTTGCGTGTGCCCTCCGTCGAGAAATCAGCGAGTTTACTATAGTATCACACGGCAGCAGTCATGTTTACATTTATCATTCTTTCGATAAGCAGACTACAGCTATCTCTTTGCTGACTTCTAAGCCGCCTATATAATGTCAAGTCAATCCATACGCGACAACGAGCTGCTTGAAACAGCAGCTACTTGTCCATCTTCTTCTCTTCCGGCGACTTAATGGTGTAGGCTGCAGCGCCCAGAGTGATGAGGCCCGAAGCGGCAAAAATAGCATAGCAGCTTTTTGGTCCATCCGCATTATTAATTAGCTCAGGCTTATATGTCCAAAGGCTGTGGCGCACTCCACAGAGCGTGTGGTAGCTGACAGGAAAAGCAACAAGTGCCTTGGACATTGGTGCAAAAAACGGGATGGTGTCTTGTGCGGCGTAGATAAGTGCTGGAACATCGGCTCCAATAAATCCCAATGCGCTACCACCCACGAAAGCAAACGACATTCCCATGCCTGCAAAGCGATTCGCAATTGACGAGATAGCCGTTACAGGAAATTTGTAAATCTCGACATGCGGAGAAACAGGGCGACCTAAGGCCGCCTGAGCGGCCGAGTAGCTCTCGGAACTGACGGCGCGCGCAAGCGCCGGCGCTACTGCGTGAGAGGCCACCTTCTTGCTCAAAACTTTTAGGCTCATTCTTGGAAATTGAGGTAAATAAAATATGTGGAAACTGAAGCGGCACACTCAGAATTACTTAACGTGTCTATTCTAAATCAAAAACATATATTAATACCTTTTCACATAAAGATGCTTAATGTGATTGGTCAGGCTATAAAATCATTTTGGCCAATGCTGTCATAGAGGTCATTTGTCACTTTGAAACCATGCTGATTAAATCTCTGCGCCGAACGCCGCCCCAAAAGCAAATTCTTGTGAGGCTTCAAAATCAGCGCCGTCACGGTGGATCGGTTTCGAAAAACAAGCACATTGAGGTTAAACTTATTGATCCTTTTCATGCGTTCGATGGCTTCAACGTGCATCACTAGTCTGCTTTGATGTCAATGCTGATTATTTTTATGAAACTTATTAGAACTGGAATAACTGGCGTGGTGACTCCGAGAAGCGTTTTAAAATGGATAATTCTTTCTTCACGTCTTTAACGGTCTGGGGCCTCGTTCCCTTCGGCCTCTACTTTGTTCTGGCCTCCGATGAACGCGTACGTACTAATGTTATTAGGGAACTTATATAAGTTTAAATGATTTTGGTTTATTCATGCAGCGCAAACGCGACAAGCGTGACGTGTCGGAGAGCTTTCGCCAGTAAGCAGATGAAAAACGTAAATGTTCCGCCTCATAATGCTAGCTTGTTGAATCTAAAAACAAATGGCTTTAGTCGCCAATCAATTATCATTTTTCTCTTTCAATTGTCAAACTTGTATCGTACTTTAGGAAAATGAACATTAAATTCGCAAAGTATCATGAGCAGCGAAACGACATTAGAGGAATTTTATGCGCGTGTGATGCAGCGTGTCTGTCGTTCCTATCGCGAATTAAATGAAAATTTCTCAATTGAGGACATCGACCGATTGCAGCAGGTCTGTGCAAGTCTCTTTATTCGTTTCGGTCGTCTTTATATGCCCTAGTGCTGAAGATATGGCAGGAAAAACTTGAGTCTTACACGGGGCAGCGAAAAATGTCAAGTACGATAGCAGAAGAGGATAGCCAAACTCTGTCGACCACCGAAGCAGCAAAAAATAGCGCGGAAGCTTTCATTGAAGATGATGAATTTCTCATTTCGTCGAGCTCGAATGCTTTGATCAAGTCAAATAAGGAAGTGGCCAATCAATCGAATACCCCGTCGGTATGATCTGTGCCTCTTTATTTGCATTTCTTAACCAACGCTGTTGCAGTAGTCAGGTATCGTGACGTTGGCGACCTCGTCAATTTTCTTGAGAATTGTAAGGTCATATCAGAGAAAAATTGTACGTTCAAAAATTTATTCTAAGATGATGTTCGTGCTGATTAGCTAGGATCGAAGAGAAATTTACATCAGCTTGATGGGATTGTCTCGGATGATGAAGATTCAATGGTGAGGACCGACAATTTTAATAGCACTCGAAAGGTGAGAACTATCTTTTCACCTAGCAGTACTAAATGTTATGCAAATCTGTTTATAATAATTGCATTAGGACCAAAGTATAATATCGACTGACGCATCTTTACAAAAGGCGCGTGCTCAAGAAGAAGGCCACGTTGACAGCGAAACTGATGATGCCATTTTTCAAAATGGTGAAGGGGAAAAAAAAGAAAATGAGGAGGATCTGTCAACAGACTCACCAGTATCCGCAGCATTGCTCCTTGTGTCCGAAAAAGACTTTTCACCTGTATCGGGGCTTTCTGGGATCAATCTACCGTTGCAGGTAGCTGCAGGTTATTCCAAATTCGTTCACCGTGGCAAGCGCCGTGGGTATTTTGGCCGGTTACACGCCATTGTGCTGACGTGGCCAGGCTGCTTAAAGAGAAAAGAAACACTTCGTCCTGGTGACATGGTTTGGTACTGCCCCGACAAGGGAAAAGGAATTCTTGTCGAAGGTGAAATTGTCAAAGTAGTTGCTTGTAGACAAAGGCTTAATGAGCTAACGATTCGGCGTAGCAACGGATTAGAAGCAATTGTTGATCTGCGTCAAGTCCGTCGATTGAAAGAATATCTTGTTCGAAAAGGCATTGTGCGATTACGTAGCGAGCAGGATAGGTAGCCATAGCCAGTGGGAATTGATGTAATAATTCATACATTCATACTCCTTGAGAATTTGATACTTAAATTTAGCACTGATCGTCCTTAATTTCTATTGAGGACAGGATGCGAGGACGAAAAGCGCAGAAGAAAGGCTTGCACAGAACTATGTCCACTCCTGATTAAGAAACATGGTCGCACAAGATCAAACTGTTGGATGCTTTAGGCTTCTGGAGAACTCTAGCCGCTCAACTTGTCAAGGATTGCTGCAGTATCAAAGCAAAAATGAGCAATGGAAAGAGCGCTGGTTTCTCCTTGATGAACATAAATTGACACTTGTCAAGTGCAATATAATAGACCACCAACCAGCAGGCTCGCACGGTAGCATATTAGGTGGTGATGTACTTATCGCCGATGCAAGACCACTGACGGAAGTGCATTCAGCTCATTTAAACAGTGACAAGAATCCAAACAGTGACGCACTTTCATTTATTGGCTTTGAAATTCTTACGCAAAATGGTGCAAAAATTGTTTTTCGCACCAAGTCGCTGAAAGAGCAAGACGTATGGTTGACGGCTATTCATAAAAGCGCAAGTGGATTTGCTATGGGAGTTGCTGCTCGATTGGCCGATCGTGAGTTGCTTGCAGGCAAGTTCTCATTGGTACGAGAACTTGGGCGTGGTGCCTCAGGCATTGTCTCCCTCTATACATGGCAAGGTAAACCTTATGCCATAAAAAAATTTGTTTCGCAGAAGAGCAAAGCTTTGCCAAATCGTCGAGCAATTCCTGTTGTTACTAATAGACGATTGTCCGCTCGAATTAGCGAAACGAACGCGATTCCTGACGAGGTTCGTCGAGAAGTGGCTTTGTTAAAAAAGGCTAGCAATCTTCCTTATATCATCCGCCTCCACGATGTTATCCTTGACAAGGAACATAAAGAATACTATTTGGTTATGGAGTACATGGGAGGTGGCGCCGTTGCCGAGTGGGACGATTCTCGAAAGTGCTATGTCAGCTCTCGAGCTAAGAGTACGGCTAGTGGCAACACATGTTTGCTAAGTGAAAGCACTGTGCGTTTATACGTGACTAACCTTGTGGTTGCCATTCAAGGCCTTCATTTAAATAACTTAGCTCACCGCGACATTAAACCCGAAAACCTCATGGCGAATGAAATGCACACCTTATGCAAGTTGGGTGATCTTGGAGTTGCTCGGTATTTTAAAGAGGAGAACGGTGAGCTTCAAGACGAAGAAGATTTGGGAGCAATTGAATTGTGGAATCTTGATCACGGTATGTCCCAACCTCTGCTGAATACATCAATGAGTGGAGCGGATGAGAGTTCGAAGCATCTCAAAGGAATGATTAAGTCAACAAAAGGAACATTTCAATTCTTACCTCCCGAATCGCTTAAAGGCGATGCCTTTTGTGCCTTCAAGGCAGACATTTGGGCTATTGGAGTAACCATGTACGCTTTGTTATTCGGCTCGCTTCCATTTTATTCAAGAGATATAAGCGAACTCTTTGATAAGATTGAAAATGACCCTCTCAGTTTCCCTCCTTGCGAGGATAATGACGCAAAAGATTTGCTTAGAGGAATTCTGGAAAAGGATCCGGAGAAACGTATGACGTTGGACGGTATATTGCAGCACAGGTGGACACACCGCAACATCAACTCAAAGAATTTACTGAAGCAATCAAATGCTTTAAAATTATCCCCCTCTTTGCTGGTTGAAGATCATGAGCTTGGAGGCGCTGTATCAATTCACCAGACTAATTTTCTTAAGGTAGCAGCTGCTGTACGTCACGACACGCTTAATGATCTGACCATCGATGTGGACGCTAATGTTTCTTTAAATGAAAACTACAAACCTACTCCAATTGACACATCTCAGACAAAACTTCCAGAGTGGTTCGAACCCCATCGAGAACTCGTTACGGCACAGATGCACTACGATTGGTGCCACAATAAAGCATCAAAAGGGTGGAAGTATGGTAGCGTTCGAGATGATGCAAAATTAGTGCATCCTTATATGTTGCCCATGCGAGCATTGGACGAAATTGCGCAAGCACGCAATTTTTCATCAGTCGATGAGGTTATCAAGTGCATTGTTGCGCTCGGAGTAGAAGTTGCCTACCGCCGGCCGGTGAAGGAAAAATCACGAGATATCCCTTTGTCATCAAATCTCGTTCATTTGTCGTGGGAAATTATGATGCTTATCGATCTTCTTGCTGAAAATTCGCACGAGGTGTGGGCGACAGAGTACGCATCTAACGGCTGGTGCTATGGTGTTGAGTTCGATGAAGTTTCAAAGACGCATCCGTCGCTTAAATCGTACATGCTACTCGATGAAACTGATAAAAGTCTCACGCGCGAAAGCGTGACGTCTGTTCTCAAGTCATGCATTTATCTTGGCTGCACTTTTTCGATAGCGCATCGTGGTCGCAAACGCTGGCAAATTTGATTCGTACAAAACAGTTAAGCTATATAATATCGTAGTTGACCCGGATTGGGATTGCTGAGGTGCTTGACTAACTAATTTAAAAGCCGATAATGTAGTCGAATGGTGTATGGAAGGCTTTTGATGTTCATTCAAATCAGGTATTGATGCCACTTAATCGAGTATACTTGACTTCGAATTGCACCAATTATCCATTTTTTTTCTTGGACGCCACGAGCTGTGCACGATTCGGCTGTAACTTCGGGCTGATCTGTAAATTTGCAAAACCTTTAGCAGCTTGTTTTTGCAGCTCAAGCCTAGTCAATGGCCGATCACCTATTTCGTCTTCGTTTCTTAGACTTTCTAGTTCGTCCTCGGCAATTGAAAAATCTCTCAGAAGCTGTCTGTCGATACAGAAATCATCGCCTTTTCCTACAATCGCTATTTTGGAGCTTAACGCCGATGAAGAGCTCAATTCGTCATTTTCGGTGCCACCCGCTAAGCTTTCGAAATAGTCAGGAAATACTGCTTTAACGGCATTAGCAGACCGCACAGGATCACTCGGACGTAGATTTGCTCCGAATAAAAGGTGTTGAGTTTCGGCAGGGCTCATGTGTTGTACGCGACGCAAAAGTCGCTCAAGAAGTTCGCTGCTCCGCAGCTCAATGATCTGTTCGGTACAACGAATATGACAAGAGAGACCATGATTATAGCTAATCTCAAAGTATCGAGACTGACCGCTAAAAACTGTAATATGTTTCCCTCAGTTATCCCTTGTGCAGCCAGGAGGTCATTCATAGAATTAATACGCGTCTAAGTTCAGACATCGATTAGATAAAGTTGAGAGGTACATGCAACAGACAAGAATACACAAAGCTGTACATTAATTGCAAGCTGGTCCTCGGACTGCTTTCTCGCACGCTTCGAGGTATCAACATCACATTCTGCACTGGGAACAGGCTGCAGGCAAACGATCAAAGCGTGAATCCTTCCATGCTTGAAATTGCTGTGCAAATCACATAGAGAGTAGATACCGGCGGGACGTCGTTGCATCCAAGCGCGTTGTACAGTCTATCAACAATTCGTGCGAGCGGCTGGAACTTACGTGTAGCCTTAGCTCGAAGTTGTTCAACAGCCGCATTTTCCTCCAAGATACTATACGATGTATGATACAGACATATTTGTCAGCGACGTCGCTCATGATTCGACCAGGGCCGTACTTTTGGCGTGTTGCAACAAGATCGTCGACCATGCGCAACTTTGCGTTAGCTTTGCCGTCTCGCACCTCGCTCTTGAGTCTAAAATCACACATGCAGTCGTTAAACTGTCAGGATTTCATATATTGAAACAAAAGTAAAACACTATTGACTTTTGAATCTCCTGTTCTAGCGCCATTTTCTCATCCTCAAGCTGCTCGGCTTCATTATTTATGCTTTGAACATAGCAAAACAGAGAAAAGTTTTCCTCCTCTTTTTTCGTATACACGTCAACCATTTCGTGATAGTTGTCTACTTTCAATTCTTGCTGTAGTGCTGCAAATGTCGTCTCAAACTCTTGCAGCTTCTCGTTAATGGTTGCAATATTTTGTTTGTCTCGTAACATCTATAAGCTAAGTCAATAGAAATTCTTCTGTCTCATAGAAGCATAACGTACCATTGAGTCAAGCTTTTGTATAGTTCTCTTCAGTTGCTGCTCCTCCTCAATTTTCATATTGCCTCGAACAAAGGTATCAGAGAGGTCCATCGGATCCTGTTCAAGCATTTGCTTTCGGTATAACTCCGCACTCTCTTTCTCTCGTTTGATAATCGCTGCGAGACTTTGATAAACATGATCGAAAGCTTCTTGCTCACCCAAATTTTGACCCGACAACGAGTTTGCTAACGACAGAATCTGTGGAGAGCGTATGCATGTCAGCTAAACGCGCCCAAATTTCCGCTAATTCGAGTGCACTCACCCGGTCACGCTCAGCTACAATTTGGGTTGATTGGCGAAAAGTCTCTTGCATACTACTGTGAATTTCGCGTAGACGACGTTGATTCTTCTCAAACACAGTCTGACTTAACACCCTGTTAGCACGCAACTGGTCGACTTGATTCCGAAGATCAGTATTGAACGCGATCATCTTGCTCTCGCGAATCTTGCATGCTGAGAGTCGATTTTCAAGCTTAATGAGCTCTCGCTGCTCATCGGCCATTCGAGTACGGACTGCATTCACACCACCACCCCGTTGATCACATTCACTACGCTTCAATCGCAATTCTTTAATTTCGTCGTGAATTTTTTTCGAGTGATCGTCAAGTTGACGCAGTCGATGCTTCTGCTCGACCACTAATCTCGCATACTTGTCTCCTTGCATCTGTAAATTGAAAAGATGTTCACTCTGCGCTCGTGCATTCATGCTGATCAGTTTAAGAGCTTAAATGTTAATAAGGTGACACCTTGCAGAGTCAGACTATCGAAACGCGCCAAGTATTTTCGTCTTTATCGGTAATATTGTCTAGAGTCATTCATTTCGAAAATGTCTCGAAAGGTGCCTCATCACGCAATGTGCAACGAAGTTTACGAAAGAAACTCGCCAAAAAAGCCTCAAAAATTGCCCTCGATCAAATGCAAACATAGCTTTCGTGTACGTTGTGCCTATCATGTAATTAACTTGCAGCTTTTGGTGATAATCACCTTGTCTAGGATTTTCGATGCGAGTCGAGTCGAGGTAATCAATCATCTAGCTCGTTTATACAGGACGAGGAGCGACGGGTTCAGGAGAGATGTGTGAAAATGCTTATGATTAAACTAGCCAACAAGGAGAAAGAGGTAGAGATGCTGCGGTGCAAACAGAATGTAATTGATGCGCAATCAGCAGGACGTGATCTACAACAACAGAACCATCAGAAAGAGCGTGATCTAGCTTTTGATCAGTTGACTTTGAGAAACCAAGAGCTGCAACGACAAGTACAAATATTGCAGACCCAATGCCAACAAGTAGGAGACTGAGAGTGAGTTGGTGTCACACACTTTAACGATCTTGCGTCCTTGTTGTAGCATCAAAAAGATAGCAAAGCACACCATACTGCTGCACTTGAGCATAAGAGACTACTCCAGGAATGCGAAGCACAAGCCAAAAATGATAAGAAAGCCACCCACCACATTTTAGAGGAGCTACAAAAAGAACAACAACAAAGTATAAACGACCGAATCGATTTACGAAACAAACTACACATAGGATTGCAGAAAGAGGAATCTCTTAGCAACCTGGTTGGTTCATTTAGAAGACGATTACCTGTCAGTGCAAGTAGCTTTTAACTTAACAACGTTGCAGGTGAACCAGCTTGAATTTAACAATTCTAGAATTGAAGGCGAGCTTCAACAATTGAAAGGCAGCTACCAGCATTTACAAGAGGTGCGAATATATGGCACAAAACAGCAAGCTGTTTAGTTCTGACGGTCACATCTCGAAAAGGCTTTGGTACAGGAGCAGCAGAAGCGCATGGATGCTGAAACTTTGGCGAAGAAGATCAAAATCGAGAAGGTTGCTTTGGAAGACAAGCAGAGAAGATCAATGAAGGTTTGAAATCAATACAGTTTTGAGAATATTCTGTCAAATGTTGATGGTGATTTTGAGCGATTGATAGATTCTTAAAGTTGCTAACTCAAAGGCAACTGACATGGAGAAAAAGCACAAAAGGCTTTCACAAGGCGAGAAACAGCTAGCACAGCAGCTAACAGCTCTGCAGAGTGAAAATTCTGAGTTGAAAGCACGCAAAGATCGAATGGCTGCGCAGATACAGCACTTACAAACACGACTAGCAATTCTTGAAGGTACCAACGCCGTCCGAGAGCAAAAATTGGAGAGTGTTACCTCCGAGCTGGAAAGTGCGCGCAAATTCGGTCGCGACACCCAATTTCGCATCAAAGAGCTCCTTGAAGAAGTTGTTTTTTTAAAGAATCGGAAGGTGTCAGTGAGCTATTCAGCAAAAAATTTGCCTTCTCTAGTCAACAAAATTGCTGTGCCAGAGATTGACGCAGCAAATGACGTGCCGTGCTGGATGAAATGATAGTTAATACCAGCACAAAACCCATCTAATTTGTATCAGTGACTGCATTCCTTTTAAGTGCGTCAGAATTATTGCTTTTGAAGTCGATTTTGCCTAGTGCGGACGCAATTAGCTTCTTAATCTCGGGATTGACAGCCTTTCTCTTCTTGCGACGACTGCACGTGCTACCACTAACGCGTTCTGCACGCCCTTGATCGTTAAGCACACCCTGACTTAGCTTTTTGCTCTGAAAAAAGTCCCGCACACAAAAAATTGTCACGGTCTCGCCGTAATCTATCACCACAGTTGAACCACAGTCAATCGAAAGAAATCAAAACTGGTCAATACAACATATGAAATAGAAATTGCTATCATACAGTGGAAATTAGGCTCGCGAAACTCATTTCTCAGAACGCGTTTCTTGAACTCAGTAATCATGGCCTCACTTTTCTCCACCTCTATCATGATTAACATAATATGTCAACACAATTAACAGCAAAATAGCGATGGTTGGTCATGACCTTTAGGATGGGTTGGACATATTTTCTCACGCGCAAGACAACACTTCTTACAAGACTGATTCGAGCAGCTGGCTGCAACTTGCTTCTTGTTGCTGCAGAATGGACAAGAACGCCCCATCGTGTCGCCTTTGATGCGCTTTGCTATTGGCAACTCTAAATTCTCAATCGGCACGGGCTTTGAATTTTCAACAAGTATTGGCTTCATTTCCTCAATTGCCACAAGATTAAGTCTTTTAGTTGCCATTTGCTTCACTTCCTCCGGCATCGCTTTCTCCAGCAGAGCTGCTACCCAAATTAAAATTCACATTATTTTAACACCTTTAAACCTCGATATCATATTTGCGGCCATCGAGAAGCTCGGCATAAACTAACAGAGAGGGAGACGCCCGTTACTTGACGCTTAGCAATTGCAATTGTCACGACTCAAGAATCACAAAATGGTAAATCTGCACGTCAAGACGACGTCAGGGAAGACGTTTTCAGTAGAGGTGGCACTCAACAGCTCCGTGTTAAATTGCAAGGAGGCGCTTGTGACCCTCACTGATGTGCCTGTTGCGCTGCAACGCCTCATCTACAAAGGCAAAGTGCTTAAGGACGATCAAACACTTGAAAGTTATGGTTCGTGAAATATATTTCTGGATGTTAATATGTGTATCAGCGATTGATAGATGTGCTGTGTGGCAGGCATCCAGGCGAATGATACTATTTACTTCGTCAAGGGTTCAGGTAGACCAGCGAAACCAGCAACTGACACGACTACTTCCAGTTCGACTAACTCAGGTTCCGCTCCGGCTGCCACACCCACCCCAGTCGCTGCACCTGCAGCAGCGGCCAACCCATTAGGTTTTCCGTTCTTTTCTGGAACTGACGCAGGAGCTGCAAACCACGGCAATATATTTGGCAGCCTACTGACTGCACCGAACATGCAACAAATGCAGCAGCAAATGATGGAAAATCCGGAAATCGTTCGGCAAATGATGGACTCGCCTATGATGCAAAACATTTTAAGCAACCCAGACATTATGCGCAATATCATGCAGAGCAATCCGGCCATGCAGCAGCTAATGGAGCAAAACCCACAATTCAGTCACATCATGAACGACCCTGAGTTGCTTAGACAGAGTGTGGAGGCCGTGCGGAACCCCGCGGCAATGCGTGAGATGATGCGGAATCAAGATACTGCATTACGGAACATTGAGAGCCACCCGGAAGGTTTCAATGCCTTGCGGCGTATGTATCACGATGTGCAGGAACCGTTGATGAATGCCGCAGCTAGTGGTACTCCAGCGCCTCGTGGTCCAGCATTTACTATGCCTGGTGTTGCTGGCGGCAGCTCTGCTGCAAGCACGACGCCGCCACAGACCTCAAGTTCTACCTCGTCGGCATCTACTGGTGCTACTAATCCGTGGGCTCATTCTTCTGGTGCTGCATCAAATGGCATTACTGGTGCTGTCTCAAATCCGTGGAATGCTGTTGGTCCTGGTGGCTTGGGCAATATAGGTCCGGAAGTTATGGCGCAGATGACGCAGAACCCTGTTTTTCAAGCAGCTTTGAACCAAGTGTCGAGTAATCCAGAGCAATTTATATCACAAATGGAGGTGATGAACCCGCAGATGGCAGCTATGATGAATGCTAACCCACAGATGCGGCAAATGATGTCGAACCCTGAGTTCTTGCGGCAGGCAATGAACCCGGAAAATTTGCAGGCCATGATGCAGATGCAAAATGCTATGAATCAGCTGCGGGCTTCAGGGCTGATGTCAGGGTGTGTATAAGACCCTTTCCGACACACATAGTAATCAATTGTGTTTAACTATTTGCTTGCATTCACAGATTTGACGGTCTGAACCTTGACGCTGGTTCTGGTACTGCTGGAGGATCTAATCCGGCTGCAACCAATCCTTTTGCCATGTTTAGTCAATTTCCTGCTGGGCTTGGTGGTGCAGCAAGTACACCCGCTGCTCCTGTCGGCAACCCAGAGGAGATTTATGCGTCACAGCTAACCCAATTGAATGACATGGGCTTTTCCAACCGGGACCAGAACCTTCGCGCATTACAAGCAACTTTTGGAAACGTGCAAGCTGCTGTAGATCGCCTACTTAGCGGCTTCATATAGTAGTAGTGCGGGCCGCTGGACCGGCAATACTTTTCTGTTCGAGCTGCGCTAAAAAATCGCATGATGAACAAGCATTTATCTTGTTAATTGTAGCTTCGCCTTCTAATAGAGATCTAAAAATGACATTTTACAAAAAAACTATTTAATAATTCCGCACGCATGGAGCACGGCAGCGCGCGCGAGTTGCTCTGTGCGAGCGCTACGGACGCGGATGCTGTGCGCCATTATTTAAATTCCATTGAGGCTGATGAAGTGCGTGTGTTTGCTCTTCGTTATCAAATTTTCTGCGTCTAATGCTCGCTCTATTTTGCTCAGCTTAACAGCCTTTTGGATGGTATTACACCACGAGATATTAAGTGCGCAGCCAAAGGGAAGAAGAAAAGCGGATTTCTCGTGCAGGATGATTGGCTACCGTTAGTACACTTGCTTGTGCATTGTGAGACCACGAGGCTTCGTGCTGCCTCAAGAATTATTCAGGTTTTGCGTCGGGGTAGTCCCAGCGAGCTGGAGAGCATGCAGCTGCTTACGGAGATCAATCTAGGCTACTCGAGCGCCCTCGACGAGCTACAAGAGCACAAAGTGAAAACGACTCAGCATTTTGTTGGAAAGAAAAGGCTGCTGGACGAAATTCAAGTGGTGCTAGACATTGTGTTTAGCTATTTAGAGGAGGTAATTAGAGATGCCAAGCCTAGTAATGCGAAAGTTTTACCGCAGTTGCTAGGTCTTGTGCCTTTCTTTCTGGGATTAAGCGACGAGATCAATCATGAGGTCGAGACAAGTGAATCCTTAGCAAGATTGTTAGAGCTGCCGTGGAACTGTCAGACGGTGCCAAGTCTGTTAGATGTACTGGTGGAAGATAGTGCCTTGATGTCGCAAGAGAGCTGGCATAGACTTCAGGTACGTAAAGAGTCTGGATAGTCCCCAAGACTAGTATGCTAATCGCTTGTGCAGGAAAATGTAGCACGTATGGTGACGACATCACCTGAAATGGCAGTTGAATCGATAAACCCTTTAATTCGCGAGTGCATGTCGGTGGCCAATGTGACGCGTGATCATCATTGGGTTGGCATTGCGCGTTACTTATTGCGACAACTGCCGGTGCATCATCGACAAGAGGCTGAATTTAATCTACAAATGGTGCGTGAGTAAATTAGATTAATCGGTAATGCTTTACTTTACTATGTGTCATTCGATTGTAGAGCTTTACTCAGTATCCACGCATAATTTCTTTCTTGTGCGAGTCGATTCGACGTAGTAAAGTGTCGGAGGAAGCTGAGATGACGGACCCTGAAAATGACTTACTGGACCTCAAGCCAGACTGGCGTGATTTCTACCTCTTGCTTCATTCGCTGCAAGCATCTAAACCAATTCTTCACCATCGAACTTCATCTTCTCGAGTCGCTACCGAGGCATCCGTGTTCACAGACATTGTACAGATAGCATGGTGGATTGTTCAAAGTGATTTTGTGGCATATACAAAAACTACTCTAAACGACCCCGTTTCGCGAACGGTAGAGAAGCATGTTCAAGAAAGAGTTAAATTTCTGCTGACTTTTGGTGGCAAGCAAATGTACTCTCGAGAGTGGAAATCCTTGTTGTTGATGGATATTGCTCTCTTCTGGATTGAGCAGAGCAACTCCGTCAAAGGCGACGACAAATTGCAAACACAAAAGTTAAAGCTATCTTTGCTTTTATTGCAGACCGTTTTCGAGACGGTAGAATGCTCAGATATTTACTTTTTCCTGCAATTTAGTCACATTGTGCATCTGACATTTATTAGGCACCAGAGACGCGTGCTGAGGTCCTTTATAACCTCTTCGAACGTTCTCAAAAGCCGTTGGAAAGAGAGGTACTGTACGCTCCCATGGTGGGTGACAATTCCAGTCATTTTAACAATTTGCTGTCTTCTTCTAGATTGCTGGAAAAACTCTCTTGCATTTATTTGATTTGCATTCGGACAAGCTTTTCCCACACCTCAATGCTATTCAAGATTGGTTAAGGTAACTACTTACCCCTCAGCATACTCGTGTAATATATAACTGTACCTATGAAAAGTTTGCAGTTTAATCATTCGTTTGACACTGCCCGCGAGTTTTTTCTTATCGTTTCGCGTTTGGTAACACTATACAAAGGTACGCCTTTTGCTGACGAATTCGGAATTGTCAACTTATTTTCGTGCTATTTTTCGTATCCAACAGATTTGTTCAACTTTTTAATGGTGTTTTTACGAAAGCTGCTGTCAGCTACCGACCGGACACATCAACAGTTCGCTGTAGACATATGGTGTATGTGGTTGGATAATCGACTGCCTTTTAATGCGCAGCAAGAAGTACGTGTTGGTACATCACCTTCTCATCTATAATATTGACGTCCGATTCAATCGATATCTGACGTGGTCATTGCAGGAAGAGATCATTTCGGCACTTAAATCCAGCGTGACAGCATGCCGTGATATTCAGGCGTGGTCTTTCGCCAGGTTGGAACAAATGTTTCGGCGAAGTGGTAATGGTCCAGAGAAGCCCGCGATTTCGTTGCGAAAAAGCTCCTGGGAAGAGCTGCACCGATTTCTGTCCCTACAGGTGAGCAAGTTTATAGTGCCAACAGCTGTAGCGATCACAAAATACGGCGATGGCATGGATTACAGGGACGAGCACGACGATGATGTGGGTCTGCTGCGATTCCAATTCAGCTCTCTTGAAGAATTTTATCGGCAGAATACCAGCCTGGATGGTGCGGCTTCAGTTGGATTAACATCCCAGAAATTGCTATCATGCTTTATCCAGTTTAACAAAGCTGCCTCTCACTCAAAAATCCTACGTGACGGCTCACCAATCGAGGATTCCGAAGAGGCAGGTAGCGACATCAAGCAATGGCTCATCGATTTGGTTTCAAACACGAAATACTTTTTCCACTGGATTTGCCAAGATTCTGACAGGGCTCTGACTCAGTTAGGATGCGGCAAGTCTAACGAAAGAAGTACGTTGTGGAAGTTTGTTGCTCGTACTTATATCGGTTGTGGAGTTTGCAATATTGCGTTAGAAGTATTGTTGTGGGAACAAACTCGTGATGATTTGATTGATCAAAGTATTAGCGAGCCCAATCCTGGTTCTAGCGAAATTTCGATTTGGTCATTGATGGAAGTCGTGTTTACATTTCATCGAATGATACAAAAATTTTCGTTACATCACGTGAACGAAAAGGGATTTAATCTTTCGAAGGAAAATGTCAGGGCTCCTCTCCACTGTCTTGCAAAAGTGCTACAACAGCACGAGCTAGAACTTTTGACTGTTATTAAAAACATTCTTCATGACGCACATGCGACTAGATCGCTACGACCTGGTAGATCGCTACGACCTGGTAGACCGCACGGATTGTCATTTGATGCTGCACTTTTCACCGTGGATTCGTGTTGTAGCGCGCCGGAGAATGAAGGCCCATTTGGAAATATTTTTACTCGTGATAATGATGGCTTTAGTGAGTTAAAGCAGATTCTCGAGATTCTGCTATGCGTGTACAACTGTCTTCGTGAACATGTTGTGTTACAGTCTAACTTGCCTGATATTGACGATATAGATATTTATGTAAGTGAAATACATGGTGAAAGAGATGAATCAATATGCGGGATGAAATTTTCGTTATATGCAGATTCTATCTCGTCCAAATTCCCGACCTCTGCGCGACATCTTGTAGCTCCGGGCCGCAACGCAAAAATGTTTGTGGTGCTGGATTCAAAAGGAGGAGAAGAGATGCTGGAGCACGTTTGCGGTGCATTTGGACGTATATTTGATGTGATGAGCAGGGGCTTAAGCCTTCATTCGTTACAAACTCAAGTTGAGGAAGTACTGAGCAAATTATCGTGGAGTGAACAGAGTTATTGGCACACAATACAAACAGATGAAAATAGCAGCATATTCGGCCGTTTATCGCGCTTTTTTCTGAATGATGTTAGCGAATGCATTCGGAGAAACAAATGTGCAAAGCTTGGCGTGTCGTGCGCGTCGCTTAGCAGACGACTTGGGGATCTTGCCGGACAAACATCTGATTTGGATGTGTCTTGTCCAGACACTTTTGCTCTCTCAACCCTGGCCTACGAGATCTTGTGTGACAATGTTGTGTACAACGCTCGACTTCTTCGACTGCTCCTAAATATTTGTCTTTCTCCTCAGCTTGCGCTTCATATCCAGGCGTTTGTGGCCATGGAAACTATGATCGAGGGATTCATGCATGCGTGTGGTGTAACAATAAAAGAAAACTTAGATTTTGAACGCCGACCAGCTTATCAAAAGAAGAAAAATAATGGAAAAAATATTTATCGAAAGCGCTTGAAACAAGGTTCTGGTACTAGCTTTTCCTTCGAAAGAGTATATTCTGAGTCTGAATCTGACGCATGTTACTCTTCCGACTCAATTGAATATACTCGATCAAAAGATTTAAGCTCTGGGTTGAGTGCTTTTGATGCCCAAACCAACACACATTATAACCGTGATCGCGTACCACACCTTCAAACTCACGCTAGCCGAAGCATTGCAATTTTAGCCGTCTTGAGTGTTATTGAACACTCTCAAATCTTACTGCTTAGAGCTGTCAATCATCAATCCAGCAGCAACGCAATCTACTCGTTTCCCCGTCGCCAAGAGGTCATGAGTTTCATTCGGATCCATAAGTTAGTCAACAAGTCCATTTGCAAGCTTCGAGAACACTCTTGGGAAACCCGAAAAGTGATGTTGAAAGCGCTTCATATATTTGACTTGGGTCTGCGCATTGGCAAAGCATGTGGACTTTTGCGAAAGGGTGAGGGTCCTGAGCTCGATCTTTTACGTGATGCAACAAGCTGGATTTATGAATTTTCGGTGATGTCAACACTGGCTAGTCGGACGTGGGCTGATGATTTGAAAAATGCAGTCCAAGACTCTGGGACCAAAATGAAGGTACGCTTAATGGGTATAATGACCAGGGTTGAATCCAAAATGAATAGCATTCTCACAAAACTCATCAAACTGGATGAAGGTATCTGCAACCTTGCTAAAGATGGATATTTTCTTTATACAAGTACCAAATACCGTTCAAATGTGGCTTAAAGAGGTGCGTTTTTCTGATCACCCTCCTGCAAAATATACTGCTAATATTTGTGATGTTTAAATTCAGCCTTCGGTGTGCGATGAGATAAAGCAGCGGTTTAAAGCACTCGTGGTGGTTGTGAAAGAAAGTATTGCCCCGACCAACCAAAAACGTTTTTGTTCTGGAAAAGCAAAAAGTCGACGGCGTCAGCTTGGTGTTGTCTCAATGGTAAAAAAACGACGAAAGCGCTTGCGAAGCCGTCATCCTATCATTGACGCATTTTTGAACGAAGAAAATGGCGCTGATGCCTTTGCTGATTTGGAAGATTTCATCGAGTAAAATTATGGGACAAGGTGCTCGCTAACGTCTTATCAAACCGATGTTTCCGTGTTTCTAATCTAAAATATACTGGCGGCGTGCAGGTTTTGTCGAATGTGGCGATGTTTTGATCAAGTGTTATACGCCGCCCTGCACAAGTAATGCAGAATGGGTCGCTGTGAAAATCTAAAAGTACTAATGCTTACAAAATTTCGTGCTGAAATTTTGACTTCACTACCAGTGCATCATTAATGTGATTCTCATTGGCGAGTTGCTGAAATCGGTCCTCAACCCCTTCTTACAGCCATCAATGGACAAGTTGATACTTTTTCGCGAAAAGGTATTGTTATAATAAAACGCGTTCCGTTCGATAAGGATGAAGTTGTTCCGCAAACATCTGCATTAAGCACTCGAGATGATTTGGGAATGTTGGACGACTGGTCACCGTCAGTCAATGCTTGCAGACGATATCCTTGTTGTGATAATGTAAGCATCTCTTTCATAAGTTGCTGAGCAGCACAGCATGTGTTGGTCGTTAAAAACGAATAATGGACTTTTGCTACATGGTACCTACCGCAGATGAGGCTTCGTTGGTACCGCAGAATTGCAAGTGACGCTATCCATCGTGATTGTAAGAATAAATAGAAATACAGTAGTTAAAACATTATATGACGCACCTGCAGAACAGCGCATTTATCAAAGCATATTTCGGCCATTTGGCGCAATTTGTGAGGACTGAGCATTTCGCAATGGAGCTGCTTTAAGACGAATAGCTGTACAAATCGAAAGGATGAAGATATTGTCAACGACAATATGATTGTTTGCAATATGCGTGTACCTGAACAAAGGAATTCCATTGAATGGTGCCGGTTGCTGGCAGAACACTCTCAAGGTGAGGCCTATCACTCACCCGTCCTTCTGACCGATGCCCGTTGATGAAAACTGCGTAGCCGCGCGTACGAAGGTAAAGAAACACATGCTCAAGTTTAGGATATTCGACGCCGCTATATAATTGTCAAGATTGATTAACTGATCCACTCATCATAAAGCCCAACAAACGTTACCCATTTTTCACCACTTCATATGACTCGAAGTACTTTTTAAGTGCTGAAACTTCATAATGATCCAAACCAGTAATTTTGTCAGAGTCATCATGATTGACGGCTCGTTTAAAGAAGGGCGTCCTGGGATTTACTGAATTCTGAACTAATTTCAGCTCCAGCGACTCTTGCTGGAGTTTTTCTAAAGCTTTCTTTTACATACCAAGAAATGCCGTCAGACCAAAGAATAGTTGGAGACTTTCAAGAGCAGGCTACGTACTTGCTGCTCCCTCTTGATAGCCTCCACCTCTCTGAAAAGCATCCTGACGGTTCCTGATAGTGCTTGAGATGTTGAGCCGGAGAGCTCCTTCTTGCACTTCTTTTCGTTTAAAGCAGCTCCATCTTCAAGCTGCAGGCTGATGCGACTAGGTAAGTACGCAATACTAAGCTTTAGATTCCACTTTCATGTACCTCAAGGCTCTTGTGCGCTCCTCAAGCGTAATGACGTGTCGATCTAAGACATTCAGTGATGGAATAGCTCGAATCACTTGCAAACGGTAATTCTTCTCTTCTTCAATGGCATTGCCAAACAAATCGAGGTCTCGCAAGTTTGATAATCGACTTAACACTTTTAAAGTGACTTGCAGATCGTTCAACTTGTTATCATGTAATCGAAGTTCTTGTAAAAATTTAAGGTGCGGCAGCGACGATCCATCAAGAGAGCTACAAAGGTGACTTGGTTTACAATCCGCTCATTAATCAAAATAGCATTAGATAGGCATTTGGTACCGAATGCAATTTTCTTGAGCGTAAAGCTGTTTAAGACGAAAGCAGTTTTCCAGTCCATCAAGCTCCTGAAGCTGGTAGAATGTATGAGCTTCTCTTTTAGACGACAAAATCACAAGGTAGTCATGACACACCTGATTACCATTTATCCAAAGTACTTCAAGGTTTATAAATGCCTCAAAGTTCACAATTTTGGCGATGTGCTTGTTAGCCATATAAAGCTCCGTGCAATTCTTGACATATTTGTGGTTTTTTACCGGAAGCTCAGCATAGGGATCCGAGAGGTGCAGCCTCTGAATTGCGCGTAGCGTGGCCATCACTCAATGAGAGTCACAAATGAGTGGCGGCGTATGCGATGATGTTTCATGGCAGATCTTAGAATCTATTTTTGAAAGAGTGAACCGTGCTTTCGGTGCGAGCTTATATTAGCGTACAAGCGTCAATGCACATGTAACGTACTAGCACATCAAACGGACAACCAGCGCGAGCTACTCATTTTCAGGTTCTCCAACATGTCCATGATAACGACGTACAATGTAAAAAATAATAAAGGTGTACTTGAGGGTAATTGGGTCGAGGAAAATGCTCTTCGTGACAAAACTGGTTATACCCGTCGAAAAGTGCCGACTACTCTATTCGAACCAGGTGAGGATTATATAGATGTATTTTTCTGCTTCTTTAGCATCTGAAGATATCAAACCTGCTTGACAATTTGCACTCATTTTCCTTCCTTCAATCATTCAGATCCGAGAACTTCTCGTATTGAACCGACGTACGAGCGTGTTCTCTTGCATGATATGCCTGCAGCACTGTCTTGCAACAGCCATGCTAGTGAGATTAAGCCACCACAGTTTGAAACAACTTATCAAGCGAGTACACATTATTCTGACTTTTCCGCAAGAAATCCTGGACCTGGACCTCGAACCTCTCTTCGTAACGAAAGTTTAGCTGAAACAGCAAGATGTCTGTACTTCGAGCAGCGTGCAAAAGAACGGGAAGCACAAGAGCGCGAAAATCAGGAAGCGACACGCACTACAGTATCGAAGAGTTCGTTCATACCTTTTCATACTTCGGCGTTGGTTAGGGATCGCATTCCTCGAGGACGAAATGGATCGATGACGCGTCAGGTGGACCACAATGTACAACATTTGACCAAGGCGCAGAGTGATAGCATTGATCGAATGAAACTTGATCTCCATCTGGGAGCTGCCGTCACTCGATACTCGTACGCAGTGACGACTGGGGTCGGGCTAAATTTTCCTACCACTGTCTCTGATGGAAATAATGTCTTTGGCCGGTCAAGCACATTTACGAATGAGCTCAAGGATTCATCAAAGCGCCACGGAGAGGCCACCGAGCCTGGGTGCATTCATGACGAACGAAATGGCGCAAGTGTGCATCAACGGTCAGCTTTGAAAAGACTGCTTGTCTTTTTTAAGACCGAGCCAGATTTTGCTCGTCGTCTTCTTGACAAGATGGTGCATGGTTCGAAACGATCATTGACATCAGACTGTTCGCAAGAGAGAGAGGGATATATCGAGCTGAGTGACTTTAAAGCAGTTTTTGTGGAATGTGGCGTACTGGTATCGTCTCCAAACTCTGTTTTTGATCTGTCACACAGTTTGACTGACAACGATTTATTTCATATCTTCATGTATTTTGACACTGACAATCTCGGTGCCATCTTGATTCAATCCTTTGTTGACTACTGCACATGCCTAGCTGAGAAACATCCATTTAGTTCAAAGTAACAGTAACTTTTATGATGAAAACCATCCTATTTTCTTTTAACATTTCACTAATCCAGAAACTTATTGACTTTTGCTGATTGTAAGAAATTAGCATAGAATGGAGAAATGTCGTTATAGAACGGATTGCGTCCGCTCAGATCACCAGTCTGTCGAAACTTCGTTTTGTCTGCAGAAAGAGCGAAGGATGTCGTTGAAGATAACTTCGCAACTCGAGTTTCTCTGGTTCTGCGAGAAAAATTAATGCCATTTTCACTTGGACGGTGACGCATTCGAGAAGCGGCTTCCTTACCTATTGCTTCTTGATAAAAAATATCAGCCTGATTTTGTCTTCCAATAACTGGCAGCTCGCTGGCTTTAACGCCTCGATAACCAATACTGGCTTTGATAGTACTGCTTTGAAAATCATTAGTGATCTTGACATGTGAGGCATTCGACGTCTCTTTGCTGGCTTTTGTGCGATGACTTGATTGACTACGTATGGATTTCAGGGATGACGGTGACCATGGCGGGGTTGGCTCTGGTGTACATTTGCCGATTGGATTGCACCACGAAGCTGTAAACTTTCGCTTGCAAAACACAGACCGAGGTGCCCGAGGCTTGATAGTTTTGACGGCAACGTCATAATCCATATAGAGAGTCGACGGAGGACTCACGACGTGCGTCGATTCTGTTGGTCGGGGTGGTATAATGGCGGCTGGCTCACGCGAGGAAACGATGCTATATCGCGGATGATAATGCGTTGGACCTGGTTCAGGGCTTTTGCATCGCCGACCGGACGTATTGGAGCGTTCTAGACGTACAAGCAGCTGCTGGAATGTCATCGATCCGTCAGCTTGATGCTCAAAAGCATGCCATAATTCTTTAAGATCACGTATCAGTGCATCGGGGAAAATCGTGCGGATAGCATTTACAAAAATGGGAAACTGGAATGACGACTTTTCTGTGAAGCTGTTTTCGCCTGTTTGTAGCTGAAAGGCTAAATGCAGGTGGCGATATAGAATATTCTGACTCTCCCGACCGCAGCATAAAGATTCAAGAAGTGATAAGAGTGGCCGGCCGCTAGTATAGGTATTCATCCAGGAGGTAGAGGGCAACTGAAGACGGGACAAATCTTCCAAAAGTATTTTCTCGGCAAATACATTTTCGACGTGGTTATCGAAAGCAGAATCCACGCTACAAGCAGTTTGCGGCGTCAGAATGACTCCTGAAGTTGCAGTCGGAGTAATCTTTTTCGGTAACGTGAATCTTGGTTGTTGTCGTGACCGTTCAAATTCATCTCTCTCCACCGATGCGGAACATTTGGCGGGGTGAGCAAAAACATCATAGGTGGTAGTGTCATCTGTCTTAGCTTGAGAAACAGGCACGCAAGAGAGCGCTCGCTCTTCATTTCGCCAGTCTCGCCAAGCCAGAAACCGATTGTTTGTACCGATCGGGCTGAACTCGATGGTATTTAGAGATACAAGAACTGTGTAAAGTCCTTCTCGTGGCAAACAAGGAGCCGTACAACTTATTCTCTCAGTTGTAACATAGGTTGCAACCACGTCAAAGTAAGCCATCTCTGACTTGGTAACCATCGTTTGAGTCTTGTCGCTCAAGTCATCCTCCTTCCAGACGTTATCGTATTCGTTTTGGCTTTCAAATGCGCTTATATTTTCATCTTCGGTCGTTGCTCCCTCCTCACCAGTATATGGCTGAAAGCGAACAACGAGATTTCCAGTGTCGATGAATCCATAACCGTCCACCATGACCGAAAAACCACCAAAAGTTGGTCCATCAATCGGCGAAATAGCATGGATGACGGGTATCTTTTGATACACATAAAGCGGTAGAGGATACCCCGTAAGCTATGCATCACAAGCCTTGATAAGTACAATCTCATACGCTTAAAACCTTGTACTTATCTTATGCGTTAAGCTTACCGCGTTATATAACCCGCCAAGCCACACATCTACAAGAACAGGTGAGCCGCCCGTTATATTCGAAGTAGATATCGCATTATCCAGCGTCAACAGCTGCCCGATCTCTTGAGGAATCGCACATCTCACTCTGCCATTTTCACTGAGAATTCCTTCAACAATTTTTATCTCGCGGGTACCGCCAAACGATAGTCGAACCCGTCGATCCTTGTTGTCGATCGATGATGTTGTGAAAACGGCAGACAGATTGTCGCCCCACAATTCCAGCTCCGATGTCGTACTGGCTGATACCCAGTTTGGAAAAAGTTTAGTAAGCTGCGGCGGCTGAAGAACGCACTTTTCTACAGATAGGTCTTCAGTCTTGAAGTCGTTCTCATTGGCCATGATACCGCATGTCATGACACTAAACTTTTTCGATCAGACATGACAGGTATAAATCACTTTATTTTAAGGAATTTTCATCTTATAATAACGCATCTTCATTTTCAGCCATTGTCGTGCATTCGACGTTACATCTATCTCATTTGAACGAGATTTGAAGAGATAAGCTCACATTCCTTTGTGATCGCCTCGTTTAAAGCATTCTTGGTCAAGCCAATGCTTGAATTTTTTTTCAAAAAATATATAGTGCGTTAGTCCAGATACAGACAAAGATGCCGTGCTTTTGTAGCTCTGCAGTCGTAATGGAACTTCATGAATCGGCAGAACGCTGCTGCGCTGAGCACCCGAATGTCAAGTTGTGATTAAGCGGCCACTTATTCCACATTTGAGCTCTAAATGCTAAACTTATGTATTCTTGAAGCTCTCAAGATTGTCACTAGTGAGCCAAAGAATTGCACACAGCTTTTATACTGAGAAAGCGGCAAAAGACTCGTTAGCCGCTATACACATAATTTAACGTCTTTTCGGCTGATGAATCGGCTGAAAGCTATATTTTTCTTTGGAGCGACATAATGGGGCTGGCACTTCTACTTGGGAGCGACATAATGGGGCTGGCACTTCTACTAATAATGTCCGGATTTTCAAACTCCTACTCTCAAACAATTTTTTTTCGATCGATTTGTTTAATTCGCCAGTAAATCATCAAAAGATACTCCTTAACAGCTCTTTTCTGGCCAAAAAAGACTATCTCTTGTGCATTTTGACTTTACTAAGGCGTGTTTCAGTCGGGTTAGTACATCGAAGAAATCTTTTACAGCAGGCTTTTACACTTTGCTGTAGCATGTTCGTATAAGTATTTGGTGTGCTAGGAAACGATAGTGGGGCCACAAACACAGCCGTATACCACATTCGTTGTTTGATGGAAAAGCTACAACGTCTTTATGCTGCATAAATGAAAAACGAGCGACAGCTTTCGGCTGAGGATAAATCTCGATCTACCTAGTACCCCACTACAGAATTTGCTCTGTTCGTTTTATTTTCAATGGAGACATTGTTTAATACTCTGAGTAAACATTTTAGTATGATATCAGCAACCAAATGTCTTCGTTTAAAACTGCTAGTTCGTTAAAAAGTTTTTTTATCGTTACGCGCTTGATTTAAAGACAATCTCATTTGGTGATTACTGACAATTTTGTTAACGTTTTTGATTAACCTTAAAGCTCGAATGGAAAAGGTCCAGCCTCAAAGAGATGGTGTAGAAAGTTATTGATTTAGTAAGCAAATTGATAATTGACAGCTACCAACACAATATTTTTTTATCAATTCTATATCATTCGCAATGTGATTATAATGTAAGGACTAGGCTGTCAACATAACCGGACTTGCACTTCAAACTCCGGGTTTGTTACTGTTGCATTTGCTGCAGTTGTTTCTTGAGCTGCTGATTCTGCTGAGCTACGTTTCTTGCATTGTTACCTGCTGCTCGCCGAATCTCAATTTCCTAAAATAAACATATATAAACTCTAACAATTTGTGCTTGAAAATTAACGCCACACTATGCTGACCTCGCGCTGGAAGTTAGCGTTAGCACGTCCTTCTGCCCACTTCATGATGTAATAGCCACCGACAATAGGAGTTGTAAAGTACACGACCCCCATGATGCGTTGCCCATTTTTGGATAGCGGGATTCTAGTGCTATGAATTTTCAGTTTAAGCGCCTCGTGGCGCTCCCCCAACCGGCGAAAAAACTCCATTTCAGCAAAAGGAGAAAAATGCTGCAATCAATTTATGCGTTGAAAATTTGATAAAATAATCCAAGCCTATACAATCCTGAGATCCTTTTCTTCAGATTTAGTCTGCTCTTTATTTATAATGATTATCAAATATGATTTGTTGCTCGTGAATATGTCTTTAAATTGACCCGACTGTCTGATGACTTAATGGCATTCCCTGTAGCAGCAGCAAAGTATTTCCTCACCCTTTTACATAAACAATGTCTATTACCAGCATTTCTCACACAATAGGTGGCTCAAAGAGGGCAAGTCGAATGAATGTCAGCATTAAAAACCGATGTATTTGATTCGAGGTAGAAACAAAGTTGTTCCACCTTGACATGTATCTGACACTATAAATCTGTAAATTCGAAAGTGCATATACATTTTTTCATCTATAGTCAAAGCGAAGATTAGACATTTCAAAGTGACTCAAGACTTCTGAGCGAATGCTTAAGGAGGTACTAAATGAGACGAAGAAGAAACAACCCTACACACTTGTCGCCATCAGCAATCCAGAACCACCATTCTTTCGTTTTTGTCTGCTTGCGATTCGCGTTTGGTTGGACGAGCATAAGGAATGCAGGGAGCCCTACACATATTGTGTAAATTGACCAGTTGTACCGCAATTTCTTTAAACAGGGATGCACTGGAACAGTAAAACAATACATGATCAGATTATATATTCATGAAAGCTCGTTACTGACGAATTTATATAGATATTCTGGCTGTTCTTGTAGTGGCGAAATTTGTAGAGAAGTTTTGGTCGGATGTGCAAGTGTTTCGATAATTTAGACAAAAAGTGTCCAATCTCTTGAGTCCGCGAAAGCAAAAGCGAATGGCAGGTGAGTCCTGGCGTCGACATTACAGCCTCCAATAGCGATGGCAGTCGTACTACATCTAGCATTCGGTTGCTTTTTCACCAGATTGATAAACGCATTCATTCTCGGCATGCAATTTGAGCAAAAAATAATTAGATCATCTTGCATGCTCGAGTGGTTCCGGCATAGGATCCGACAAAGATAAAGGGACAGTATATTGCCACGTAAGGTTTAAACTTCGACGAAAACTAATGATTGTCATTATGGTCCACTTGTTATGTGCTATTCTTTGCATTTGATTCTGCGCAATTTTAGTATAATTGTTGCATTAAAATTTAGGTTGCAAAGTCCGGAGTCGGGATCTTGCTCGTATCAAGTCAGACCGCGACAGTATGTCGCGTTTACTCTAACCCAGCGTATTACCGATCCTGTGGTGCAGTGGTTCGCTGCTCACTTCAGAACCGGGAGGTCCAGGGTTCCACCCCCGGGCCGGGTAGAGAGGGGTTAGAGTGTAATGAATAAAACCCTACAGCACGTGCTACATATGGCTTACACGACTCCTAAAAAGAGGTGTAGTTCGTAATCATATTCTAACCCAGCGTATCCAAATGTACTGCTAGGATCCAGTCTGGCGGCCGTGGTATTTCATCGCTAAATTCAGTCTTAGCAGAGATACACTACGGAGACCGCGGTATACAATCTCTACTATCGTTTTGCTACCCCCTAGAGCCCAGCTCGGGGAGTTTGGTGACGTCTTCGATTATCAATTCTATCAATCTTTTTCGTCGCCAAAGCTTGCTTTGAGAGCGCTTCTCCTACCTAGCAGAAGTAGGTTTATGACTCACATGACGCTTAAAGTATTTAACAACTGGTCGAGTCATGACTCAAAGCATTTCGACTATGCCATACCTGGCTGAGACTGAAATTTGAATCAGGGCTAGGTCGAGTCGACGCTTTAAGCTATTGAGCTCTACCTATCATAAAGGGATTTGCCCGCTAAGGGCTGAGTCTCACTGTTCTCGAGGGGGCAAAAAACGAAGAAGTTCTTAACCAGTAGATAAATCTGCAATTACTCATACTCGACATTTTCTCGCGGGTCTGTCGGACTCAGTCAAAAGAGAAAGGGGACACGCAAGGTGTACATGCCTGAAATACTACAGATGACATACCACGGTTATGATCAGCAACTGAGAGGATTTGGCTCCTCCGCAGCTTCGGTGAGGTTTATCGTCGTCGTCACACTCAAAGCATCCACCACTCGAACTCTTTCAGGAGCTTTCGCCTCGAAAGCTATACTTTAAAAAATAAAAGCTAAACTCACCGTATTCTCAAAGAGGTTTGGTGGACACGTAAAGTACTGGATTGAGCCGCATTTGCACGTAGACCCTTCGTGAAGATGAATACATTTGCTGCCATCGAGCAATTTTCGCCAACAACCCGTCTATATGAGCTCTCAGCTCCTGGACATAGCCCTCTTATTATCGCTTTCCTTGATGATTAGATAAGTATTTCGATCGCATATGGTATGCCTGGTTGAGCTGTGTGTGTACTCGCGACCTCTGTCGATCCAGCATATCCCGTACTACGGTACCACATATGAACGCTCATTCTCGGGCTCGGCCTTCAAGCGTGAAGCTTACTATCGCGACGCTCTGTAGCTCCGGTTTGGAGAGTAACCAACGTCATGGCGATCTTATCTCTCTTGATAAGAGATTTAGATTGGTACCTTCTTTTAAGCCGTGCCTGACCTCGAAGGGTTTGGCACTTAATGTGAGCGACCTGCTTCTAAAGCCAGTTCAATTTCAATTGTCGCATGGGTTAGACATTACTGCAAGTGTAATAGCAGCGCATTATGTAGCTGGTGATTTTCTTCACGCTAGTGATTACGCTTTCGGCCCTTTAGCCGCCAATTTTACGATACCCTCTGGACTAGGCAGAAGCTAATCAAGCTTGATTTTCACACGAAGAAAGTAGGCGAACAGATTGTTTTTATCCTTACACAGAATACATTATTATCAAGACTCGGTCGTAAGCAAGGACATGTTATTTAAGTGCAACGACATTGCCGTGAACCTAGACAGCCTTCATAGATAAAGTGCCCATTTTAATATGACATTGTTTGTTCACTATAATTGCGAAGTTTGTGCGGAGAGCGTACGATCGAGCTCAAAGTTTCTCCGAAAGTATCGTATATTCTTGAGTTGTGGGGCCTTCTTACAAGCTCATCGTTTGATGACTATTAAGATGTCAATACCACATACAGATCCATATGGGGGAAACTTTACTCTTTCGGCAACTCACAACTACTTAAACGGAGCTTGAATGGAATGTATGAGCTACTGCATGTGCACGATTTATCTCTTGATTGCATCCTTCTTACAATCTACAGAGATGTACCGGTGTAGAACAGTCCGATGAAGCGTTTACAGCTTGTATGCTCCAACTTCCCGAGCTCGCGTACAATCCATGCAACCTTCTGAACTACTAGATATCCACTCTCTTTCCACAAATTCATTTAAAAAAACTCTGTTAAGCAATGCCCCGATGTGCTGTTGAGTTGAACAGCTCATCTTATTGCGTGACAAAAGGGCCCTGAGAATGCGACATATAATCGAGCTGGAAGTCTTTCGGTAACGACAGCTTTTAACTGGAGTTGCAGACAGGGATGGGTAAGTACAAGTAGCTAATGCAAACAAGGCATACTCTTCAATTATACCTGTCGTACACTTTTTTGGCAATAAAGTGGTATATCACAGGAAAATGCGAAGGATATTGTCGTCTTATCCATATACATTCTCACCGAGGATCAGTCGTAAACGACTCAGACGTATATTGACTACGAGTGCTACCAAGTGCAGGGGCTGCCGTAGCTCTTTGCTTAGAGGAAGCTAAGCTAAGGTCACCGGCCTTGCATTCTTCCCAAGAACCAGTACAAGTGTAGCGGATCGCAATTCGCAGCTTCTAAGTACTAAAAATCTTAACCAAGGCAAACGAACATTCTTGTCCAAAATCAAAATTGTATTTGATTGTTTTAGTTGCGGCAGAGCCGCCAATATCTAAAACCCTCGGTTTTCCTAATTAATATATTCAAACCTAACTCATATATTAAGATTTAATTACTATAGTAATATGTATTACTACTGGTAATCCACTTGTTACGGTGTAGTGATATCACACTAACTTGTGTAATATACACCCATGTACGGTCGCACAATCTTGTGCGACCTGCCCCTTTCTTGAAAGGTGCGTTATTTCGTGAACGCAACAACATCTAAATAGTGCAAGAGGAGAGGCCCGTGAGACACATGGGCTGGTCAATTGAATATATACGAACGTTCTATATGAGTCTCTTGATCAGAATTGAAGTTGTGATTGAAGAATAGGAAGCAGTTCCTAAGACATAATTCGAACTGCCTCATTTCAGCAGTTTAAATTTATTCCTTTTCATATCCTAAGGAATTACGTTTTCAGGCCAAACGTCTACCATTTATTATTAACCCAAACTCGCTGTAGCGAACTTGTGTCGGAGGTATCTAACATCATTAGTAAATTTCTGGATTTATATTCAATTTGCGACGCTATTTGTCTGGATTTTTGTGCTTGGGTCCGGTACTAATACTTGAATCTGCTAGTACGAAATTTTTTTGTCAGTGTGTTTGAATATATATCCATATTCACCAATATGGTACATACTCAATATGTGTATCCAAACCTAACATCATCATACATCTGTTAAGAGCAAACAAAAAGCTGCGTAGTGGCGATGAACGTCATTCTCCTTGTTAGCTTCATCGCAAATCGCGCTCTAGTTGACTCAGCATTAAATTTGGTGAATTCGTCCGTCCAAGCTGATCCTCATCCAATGCAGGAGGTGGGTGGCATGGAAACGAACGCATTGCTGGCAGTGAAGGAGCCAACAGAAAAGGTCGAAGAGGGCGATGAAAGAATGCGATTGAGTGCATTCCCTATGGGAATCGCGAGAAATATGCCGTCTCAAACGATGCACGATATAGTAAACGAGGCTCTATTGGTGGAAATCAGTACGATAGATGCTGCGAGACAAATTCATGTTCAGCCCAGCACTTTGAATGTGATGGCAAGTACGTCAAAGAGTGATACAATACTTCAAGGTCAACTCAAATATGTGTTGCATGGAACATTACACAATCTGATCACGGAAAAGGCTGCCTCTATAATGGCTAAACCTGAAACGAACTCGTTTTATGAAGTAAATTCTGGCGCGACTGGTAGTAACAACGACTTGCCTGAAATAGTAGAGATTGTTGATTTATGCGTGAACACTGGTTTTCAAAATGAACTGGTGCATATTTTCACGCGTGGGATGAACAGCAATATTGATCTGATCAGAAAGATAGGAAATCAACTTCGCGATCGTTTCATGGTCAAGATGTGGCAGCTAAAGGTCTCGGTAGCTTCTGTCGAGCAATATCTCAAGGGGAAACACGGAATACTAGAGCAAGAAAATATCAAATTGCTTGTTGATTACTTTGGCCTCTTTAAAAGTTTTGGTCCTCAACTAGACCAAACCGCATCATGGCTACCTCTTTACGTGATGGAGGCGAAAGTATTTGCTTCTATACGGACCGTGATTGCTCTCGACAAACCCAAATTGAATAGGATTGTTCCTCTCGAGCGTTGGAAACAATTCCTGCCTCAAAGAGATTTAAAGCTCTCGAATGCTGGTTGTATACGAAAATATGTGCTGGGAAAGGGTCCATTTCGTTTCGAGCACCTCGAAGATAAGCTGCCAGCATACATATATTATTGTGATCTCACTGCTGAAAAAAGAAGTGACGGAACGATGGACACGTATGGATTAAAACAGCTTTTAGATTCGGGATATTTTGGAAAGGTCTCGCTAGTGGATTATGTAATTCCGTACTTGCTAATTCCTCACTCTCCCATCGCGCAGCGACTCATCATCGGCCAATTGGATATATATTGGACTAATAAGGAGCATCCAGCTGTTGTTGAAGCATTCATGACTCCTTTAGCTGACAAGATGGATTCCTTCTCAATTTTAGCATTGCAATGTTATCTGTATCAGTATAAGCGGATTACCCACAGTATTTTTAGAAGATTTTCAACTGATGTCGGCTCGCCTATAGCTTTTCAAATTACCGGATAGTAGGTAACAAGTGGATGCTGAGGCAGACAGCCACCAAAATATTGTTGGCAAAAGCAGTCTTTCGAATTGATCTTAATTCTCTTAATTCATGCCTTGGGGTGTGTTGATGAGTCTGTTGGTAAAGAAAAGTCGTAGCAAGCAAAAAGGTGTAATGGGATGTTACTTGACCCGTTTTTGTGTCAATAATTCAACCACGAGATTACGAATTATGACATCAAGCTATAGTGATGGTATTAAGATGATAGAGACCTTTTAAAGCGATATTGTCTTTCGTTCGTAGCCTAGCTTACATTTTCGTTTTTTACGGGCTAACCGTTCGAGACGCCCTCACTGAGTAGCTTACTTTCCTGGTCAAGCTATCCTGGAGGCAAGTAATCGAACATTTCATGTTTCATTCTCAAGGATTACAGTACTTTCACGCCTCAGACATGCAATTTACTACAAGTGCAATTAAATGTAACGGGGTTACCGTACACTATCCACAAGGAAGCTTTAAATCATGGGGCTGCGTTTATAAACGCACATAGATTGAAGGCTCCTACCGTTGTGGGGTCCAAAGCTTCCTTCATAACTGGGTGTCTGGTAAGCGTTGCTATATCAATAGTACGTACATAAAGAAATAATACAAATTAGTCTTACACCTAATGTAAGCGTTTCCGAAACTGTCGAGATTTACTCACAGCTCATGTCCACCACGGAACCTCCTTTATGAAGTTTAATCATCTCTGTAAATTCCGATACTCGGTTATATATCAATATTTACAAGTAAAGTGCAACCTGAACCTCATACACTTGTGCTCACTGACTTCCATGCATTTGATCAAATGTGTAAGGGATTAGCACAAAAGTTCATTGCCTCTCGAGACCTCCCTTGTATCAACATTGGGTAGATTGGCAATGTACCTTTGCCGACATACAGACCTATCTTTATCCTTAATGCCGAATATTACATTATGGTCGACTTCGCTCCGTAAAATGCAATCAGGCATGTCAAATATGTCGATCGGCCGAGCCAACGCTTTCCTACGTCCTCCTTATGATCTACACTAAATGCACTTATATACACTACACAACCAACCTTCAAGCAAAATGGTTGAAAATGGTGCTGATCTCAAAAGTAAGGGAATTAAATACTATTGTACTTAAAATTCGTAGGGCCAATCCTCCAACCAAAACGTGCAATAACAGGATGCACGTTCGATACATTTATGTGCAAATGTCAAATGGGATCCCTACTTTGGAAGCTTGTATTGCACTTTGGAGATAGAGCATGGTTGCTTTCGTGTTACTACTGTTAAAGTACGAAAACGATTACGCTCTAGTGTCTCTAGCTCAACGATATGAATGGAGACGACATTGTGTCCTCAAGAGAAAAGTACCAGGTCGCTGCTGGCATTTTGCTTAGCAGTAAGTCGTTTCGTCTATTTTTCATTTTTCATGCTAGTCTTGCATACCCAACTATCATACTGTTGCATTATTGATGATTGCTGATGTTTTGAGGCTATGCGCATTGTTGGCTCTAATATGTAAAATCGTCAGGCTCTAAGTTTGGGCAAATCTAAACCAGGGAATTGATATCGTAGTCAACTTACTTGTACTTCTCATGGAGAAACACTTTGGCTCGCTTAAATTTTTTCTGGCCATCTCTTTTATTGACATTCGAATTGTATGTTGCTTATTAATTAACAATTGTAAAATTGGTGTTTGAAAACGTATTGTATGTAAATATGATATTAGAGCACCGCAGTGTCGCTTGTAGACGACTTTGCCAACCGATAAAATAGCGACTGCGAGTTCATCAACAACTCTTTTGGATTGCCGCTTTCAGCAATTTGGCCATTGTCCAGTACCAGTACGCGGTCGCAATGCATGATAGTTTGGATACGGTGAGCTACTGTGAGTATAGTGGACGATGCAAACTCGGAAGCAATAGCCTACGTTATGAAAAAACTAAAAGTTAAAATAAACATTCAACAATGCTGCACAAATACATCAACGCACCTGTGAAATTGCTTGCTCCGTCTCATGATCAATCGACGCTGTGGCTTCATCAATACACAAGACTTGCGATGGACGCAATAAAGCTCGAGCTATGCAAAGAAGTTGAGCTTGTCCTTGACTAAACATTGTCGCTTCTTCTCCGTTGACAACAGAATCCAAACCGCAGTTAAGCTTGGCAACCACTTTCGCTATCTCGCCACACTTGCGCAGTGCTGTCCAAAGTCGCTCGTCATCTAGCACTCCACTTGGATCAAGATTTGACCGCACCGTTCCCGAGAAAAGCACTACGTCTTGAGGTATATATGTTAAACGTGACCGCAGTTCTTCAAGGCTCAGAGAATCCAATGGCACATCGTCGATCGTGATGCAGCCACTTTGTCGCCATGGGACAGCTCGAAAGAGAGCGTTAAGCAAAGTCGACTTGCCAGCACCTGTACGGCCACAGATTCCAATCTTCTGACCCGCAGGAATATCACAACTAATGCTCTTCAGAGCCAGGGTTGAGACTTCTATGCATTCAGGACCATCGAGTTTATCAGTGCGTTGAGTAGTTGGACCATACAACACACTAAGCTCATTAATTGCAATGTGACCGGCTGTAGGCCACATCCCGATACTTTTGGTGAGGTCCGCTGTATCAACTGGACCTTCCTCCGACTCCAAATCCGTATATTCCTTGACACGCTCAACCGCAATCATTTGAC
Source organism: Plasmopara halstedii (assembly GCF_900000015.1). Taxonomy (NCBI): domain Eukaryota; phylum Oomycota; class Peronosporomycetes; order Peronosporales; family Peronosporaceae; genus Plasmopara; species Plasmopara halstedii. Next base: position 331,076 of record NW_020188473.1, read on the forward strand.
GTTCCGAGTCGATGAAACCATTCAGAAGCGCATTCAACTTTCCCACAATTGGGAGCGCGTGCGTTAGTGTAAGACCGAGAATTCCTGGGTTTACGTTGCCAGTCAAATTGTAGCTGGCCACGGCGAACAAAGCAACAAATGAGGTAATGCACACTCCCAATAGATCCAAACGCAATCCAAACCACGCACTGGTCATTGAATTCAGAAACGCGACACGCTGACTACGATTCAGTCGCACTCTATATTCATCGATATACTGCTGTTGTTTCCTGGCAGCACGGATCACAGGAAGTCCTTCCAACGTGTCGGTAAACATGGTTAGAAGTGGCGAATGGGTAGCGGCACCCAGTCTTCCGAGGTGACGAGAACTTGGACGATAGTCACGCTGCAAGTAATAATAAATGAAGCTGAGAGGTATGAGCAGTACAACCACCAAATGGTTTCCGTAAAAGAGAATGGCAAGTGAGCCCACCAATTCCGATGCATCACGAAGGAAGATATTCAGCATAAACGATAGCCACTCATCAACTGTAAACGTGTCGCCACTTAATCGATTAAGCACACGACCGGTGGGTGTGCGTTCGAAGAATTGAAGTGGAGCTGCAAATACGCTGTGGACCAATTTTTTGTACGTGGCTCGAGCTGCGCGCAGACCACCATAGGCAAAAAGGAAAGAGCGGAACAAGACGGCAATGACATTTGCTCCTGCAATGGACAACAAAATCCATGCGAAGCCTTGCGGGGTGATAGAATGCTGGTCATTAGTGTACACTGCAATCCAGTAGTCTAATGAATTTCGAGAAAGCTGCATTGCCACGACAGTTAGAAAGATACTGATCGAAAGGGCCGTGCCGACGTCCATTGCGTAAGCTTTCCAGACGTGCCAACTCACTGCACCCGATTCTCGGTGTTCCAATTCGTCACCAGAGACTGATTGACATTCGGCCTTCGATTCTGAATTTACTGCAGCTTCCGTCCGATCGTCTACTGCTTCCACTACCTCGTCTAATTGTATTGTGTCTGTATTATTCAAGGTGCTGCGTTGCAACTTCATGAAGCGACCAGGAGGTTCTTTCGCTTTCAAAGTGTGATAAGTACCTTGCTCGAAAATTCGACCATCATCCATGACAACGATTTGGGTATTAGCTGGAAATAGAGGCAAAAGATGAAGCGAGTGGGTCACAACAACGACCGCAGCATCATCGGGAAAGATACTAGACTTCGGCTTGAAACAGTTTGCGACCACTTTGCTTGCAGTCGTAACGTCCAATCCGCTAAATGGGTCATCCAAAAGGTAAATGTCTGCACGTTGGTATAACGCGCGTGCAAGATTCAGTCGAGCGCGTTGGCCGCCACTGAAGTTACTGCCATTCTCTGCAACGTCAAATGGTCGTTTCATCCTACACAAGTCAACGTCAAGTTCACAAGCACGTAAAACTCGCTCATATCGGGCATGATCGATACTTTTTCCAGCTTGTTCAAGCCCTTCATCGTCTTCGTTGCACATTGTAATGTTTTGCTGGACACTTCCACGAAAGAGCCATGGAGTCTGCGGAGAATAGGAAAAACGTAAATATCTTTGCTGAGCAAAAGTAGTGGCCGACTCATTGGGCATCTCTCCAAGAAGTGCCAGCAAAAGTGAAGATTTGCCAGCACCGACCGGTCCACACACTACATATGTTGAACCAGGTCGTATATGCAGGTTGTTAATGTGTAGGACAAATTGAGAGCTAGCGGATTGTGCAGGCGAATCGTCGATCAATAAAAGCGTCTCGTCCGTGTCTGTACTGTCATCGTCACTTGCCTTCTCTCTTGTGCAATCCCATCTAAAGGCTGAATCACATATCGTCAGAATGTCAGTGCTTTGTAAGCTGCGATAAGACGAAGGTTCTTGATCCTTGAAGCTCGACTGTGCGTCTTCTCGATCAAAAAGAAATGCGCGGATTCGTAACGCTGATACTCTCGCTTCAAGAAAACTATTGATAATCCATGGGAGATAATTCATAGGGTAAATCAGTCGGTCTAGCAATGCAATTGCTGTGAACGCATCGGCAGCCGAAATATTGCGTCCCGAGAAGACTGCAGCGACAAAGACGGCGACCTGAACAATCACTGGTGTGGATGCCCAAAAGAAGACACAAAAGGCATCCAAATACTTGCGTACTTGAAGTCTGTCCATTTCGCGCTTCCGACATCGGTTAATCGCTTTGAGTCGCATGGATACCCATCCAAGTAATTTTAGCGTTCGAATTGCATGAAGGGTTTCAGCCGTGAGACCTACGCGTTCGTCGCGAAAGTGCATCATATCGGTCGTGGCACGCTTAATCTGACGTCCTAAATATGAAATGAGTGGGACCATTATTACTAGCACTGCGACACCTGCAATGGAAGCAACCGAGACAGCTTTGCTTAGTAGAACGAGAGCAACGATAATCTCGACTGGGATAAGAATCATGTCGAATAAAGTACTAGGCATGCCAACAATGCAATTTACATCAACTGAAATGAGGTTTGTGATGCGACCTAGACCTCCTGCGTCGCGTTTTTCTCGTCCCGACAACTGAAGAGTTCGAGCATAGATAGCGGACACAAGTCCAGCTCGTACTCGTAGATCGAATCGCTTCCATGCTAATTCGTATTGTGTTGCCGACAAGGTGGAGATGACTGACCTTGCTATCATTGCCGCTGCGAGACAATAACCCGTATATAATGACGGCCTCGATGAGTCGGCCCAATCTAAAAAAAATTTGAGCAACAATGGACTAGCGAGTCCAATCGCCTTATTGGCTGTTGACCAAAGAGCAAAAATCACGACGTCAGCTCCGTATAATCGCCGAGCAACCTGTAGAAAGGATGGACGATAGTGATGAAATTCTTTTAGTAGCTCCTCGTCAAACCTCGCAGCAGCGACAGATGTAGTATCACGCAAAGAAAGATCTGGGACATCTTCGATCTCAAATCGGCGTTTCTTTCCCAACGCAATGAAAGGCGAGATCCAATGGTAAGAAAATCGCGAGAACCATGAAGCACGGTCTAGTGGACAATCACTTCTTGTCTTTTTATAGTCTTTGCATTTTTCAAACGCTTTAGCTCGATGACTTACCCGACGATGAGTGAATATTCGTGAAAACATTGAGAAAAGTGCTACAACAGGTGACACCATTGCCGTCCAAAGTGCGAACATCACTACGAAAAGACTTGAAAGCACCATACGTCGTTTGTCCTCTTTCAAGACCGAAGATTGAAAAATGTGTGATAGTCGGTGATCAAAACTACAAGTTTCGCACCGTCATAATCGTATTGTATAACTGATCGGAACCTGACGGATTTCTTTTTTTAATTCGCTTACGAATGGCCTGCACTTTTTCACCAACTCGAATTAATGGACATATTCTATATACAGCAAAAAATCAATTACATGGAAAGCCCATTGCACCGAGTGGATTTGCGCCACTTTAGCTACATGTATTCGTAATATTATGTACAACAAAAGCCATCGGAGCTCTTGGTAAAGTATGACAGCATTTTACGGACGTGCCTCTAGACTTGTGCTTTTCATTGAATCTGACGGCTAAGCTGTTAAAGACAGGACAATATAATGAGGGTGACTGGACATTTCGCCATATACGAACCATAATCACGGAACATTTGACCTTTAAGCATCTTAGAACCTTCTTCCTAACTTTGTTTGTGCACGCGTAGCATGCGTTGAGCGCAAGATATAGCGCGTGGCTACCTTCGTTATTTTTCAATGTTGATGAATTTGGTGGTAAGAAAAGTACTCGTGCCTTTTTTGGTCCAACATGCAATGTGTCCACTATCAATTTGAATGATGACGCTCTTATCGAAAAGCCATAATCACAGCGTGAAAAAAAAAAGTCGGCAAAGACACATGATTTAGGGCAAGGTAAAGAAGTGTGCCATCATACAGCGCAGTAAGAGCCAGCTTAATTGCTATTCATTGATCTACTGTCACTTTTTCAACAAAGGATCACAACCAAGAAGGATGTGAGATTGATGGACCTGCTAATTTGACTGGGCTGTATAAGCAATTGCTCTGCCAGCATCCAGCATCGCGAAAAAGAGAGGTATACAATCAACGACAGCTTTTCTAACACGCTGACCGGAAAATTCTCCTCCTATGATCAAACTCAATGAATGAGCGCAGTTGTGATTTGTGGTAAGCTCGTACATCTTTGAGAAACGTCAATGAGACCGTGACAAACAAAAGGATGTTGGAGTCTCTGTCTCGAAATTTGGTGCCATTCAGCCTGGGAAGGTGCTCCTGAAGAATACCTGAGCCCTTGAAATAGATTGTCAAGCGATTTTCATGACGCACATTTCTTCTCTAGATTGTGGACAACAACTGTTCGGCCGTAACCACTACGGTATTCGCGCCGTTCACATCACATGCTATCTATCCCATAGTGAAAAAAAATAACGCAGAGGAAGATAATATTCACGTCATCTACATCTTTTTTGTATTCCCAACCCATCGCCGCACGCGAGATTTTGATGCTCGTAGAAATACAGAATGATTACTTCGATGTTGATATATAGAAATGGCACCATGACCACACGCTTTCGATTTGTAGGATTGAAGTTATCATAATGAGCGGTTCCGATGTCACGACGATGTGGATTTTTGAAGGGTGGGACATCAGCGTATGAGACGAGACAGCTCCACGATTGCTTCGAATGTTTGTTATGGCTATCGAGAATGTTCGATAAATTCAAATTTCTGGTGTTGAATCTAACACAAAGAAGCTACCAAATTGAGGAGCTACAAACAGGTGTAGATTTGAAATGAGATTCTTTCAAATCGACAATTCGATTTGTGATGCTGCGAACAGGTATTCCGAAGCCTTCGAGCTGATCCAGCTGACAGATATCTGAGATTGTTGCTGTTAAACAAATTCCACCAATTCTATAGGCTTCGTTTTTACAGCTCTATCATTATTGTAGGGGGGATAACTCATTGAAAAGGTGATGTTAGATTATTCTCGCTTAGCTGAGACTTTCTGCAGCGTGTAATGAGCTTTTCAACAGCACTCTAAATGATTGTATCGTGCTTTTCTATTTTAGTCTCGCTTTAAAAAAACGGGAATAAAGTGACATTGGTCTGTAAGAAATCTCTTCAGATTTTGATTTAGAAACCGTAAACCTTGGCAAGAATTCTGGCTTTTGATTTGACTTACGCATTTTTAAGTTGAAAAGGATGTGCCTTTTTCCCTTCAATCGCTGTCAATTGTCAATTACCTCTGTCGCAATTACGTCAACTGCAGCTTTAGAAATCGAAAAAGCATGGGCGGCTCCACTTTTCATCTTTAGATTTCGTAAGCTTCAAAATTTATGCTCAATACTCCACGAGTATGATGATGCGTGAGCCCTTGATAAACCATCGCGTGCCAGGTCAAGCAGGATATGTCAACTTGAGCTGGTCATTAAAGACATAATGCTCATCTCGGCCATGGGTTGCTTCTACTTGCGCTAGATCTGCTGGCGTATACAAAAAAGATGTTGATGACGTAAGTAATACCAACTCTGCTACCAAAAGTTGAGGTTGCATGAACATGGAAGTAGCGCGGGATGGGAAAGTACCAGAATCGTAGTTGGTGCATCATTGGAAGTAAATTGAGAGCGAGTGGTTAGGACCGAAAAGTTGTTTTCCACTATATGAAGTAGGTACGGTAGTATACTTTCTCGATCGCGATAATGACAAAAGTCCTCGCCAATAGAACATGTACTCAGCGGACACATCCTAACTGATCTACCGTTTCAGCACTTCACGAATTAAACGAACGATACTAAGACGTTTTTTATGAGTGCTCCAATCGGTTCATCTTCAATTGGCAACATCATTAGTAAGTTTGGCACTGCATCAATTTCAACTCTGATGCCTTCGGCGACTTCAAAGAAGAAAATATTGTAGTGGATAGCACATTGATTGTATTTTGATCAATCGATACATCATGTAACTGGATTGATAAATGTGAATCTGCAGCTTTCATCGGTTATGTTGGAGTCAACGTCAAGATCCATGATTTTTGTTGAAAGAGCGAGTCATCTGCTGTATCATTCCGAGGGAAATGGGCATTATTTGGCTGCGTGTTGAAGTTGATTCACCTCGCATCGGCATAGGTACTTCCTAATTTAATTTTGACCTCCAGAAGCCATCAATCGCGGTGAGAGCACACACGGATAGCGTTTAACGTCTACTTAAAATTGAATCAAGCTTGAGGACACATGCACTAGATTGTTCTTCGTAAATTTAACAAGAAATTGACCCACATACTGAAAGACGTGGCATTGCTACGCAAAACGTTTTGAGGAAGACATTGACCCGGCGCCCATCCGACTCTGGATGGAAATTGTCGACGTTTGGGTTTGGTGTCGAGCAAATTTAGCAAAGAACGTTATAATATATTAAGGAAAATTGCAGGGGGCTGCCGCATCTCATTCGCTTAGAGGGAGCTTAGTTAAGGTCGGCAACCTTCGTTATATACTTAGAACCAGTACGGGTTTAGCGGATTGCAATCCGCTTACTTTAAGGATAACGACAATCTCAACCCAAGGCCAGTTAACTTTTCCGTTTCAAATGTTATCTTTATTTGTCGGTTTTATATGCGGCAAAGCCGCCTATATCTAAATCTATAGGTTTTCCTATCAATATAGCAAAACCTAATTAAATGCAAAGCTACTGGCTGTTCCAGCCGCGTACTGACTTCTTGTTTGAGTGTAGCCACACCATATTGTTTAACCCACACCGTTGCGTGAACTTGTGTGATACACACCCTTCGTACCGGGGCACGTAAAACCCCGTTCCTCTCTCCCCCATCAATAGTAAACACATACAATTCACATTTAACTCGCCTCAAACGAGGCTCGCGTGTCTAGACACCACAACATCACCTGGACCTTCTTTCATTTTTCTGCTCAATAGTCTCTGTGTCGAGGACACGAAAGACACACAGCCTCGCTAGTTTTGAGAACACGCCCGCGGGCAGAGCCCTTCTTCGTCCCTGCACGCGGTGCAACTTCGGACAACGCACCGCGCTCGCCACGGGCGAGGGATTACCTCGTCGAGAATTAGGAAGAAGTCGACTACGAGTCGGATACTCCATTCTCAGGATAAGAAGAAGAGGCCGAGGTGCTCCAGCGGCGTGACGTGAGCCCTGCTCGAGCCTTACGGACGCCGTGTCCGTTCCCCGAAGTCTCGACTTCCGGGGGACATGGTTTCATTACCAGTTAACTCGACGAGGCACAGAAGCAGCAGCTGAATGCTGCCCGCAGGACGGCTCTCATGCACGCGCATCCACGGTCGGTCCTTGATCCTCGTGTGGAATACGACTTCCGCTCGGCGGATCCCGCTGCCGAAGCGAAGGACGCGATCACTCGATCTTGGGCATCTACGTGGTCAAACCCCCGACCACTACACAAGCTGAGCTTGCAAACTCCGAGCTCGCTTCTTGGTACCTCGAGAAATTCAGATAGATACGTACTGCACTCAACTTCGAGCTCAAAGATGAGGCGCTCCTGTACCCGCGATGCCGACGCTACCTTTGGTGCTCGCCCCTGGCTGATCGCTGCAGATGATGAAGAGCGATTTAAGTGACGGGTGCAGCGGCACCGGAAACTTTCATCGCTGTCAGCTTACAGTTGTGCCACAGGGAGGTGGACGCGCGTGTGGAACGCCATCTTCGATTTGAGTTTGCCAGCCCTGCGATGTATGGGTTGATCCCTCGCACTCCCACGAGCTCTGTGGTCTCTCACACAGGACCGCAGCAACTCAAGGTCATAGTTTGAGCTCAGCTCATGACCCTTTGGCTTCCCTGGCTATTGCCGAGAAGAGCGGGGCTTACGACGACGCGGAACGGCATGAACCCTCTGAACATAAGCGTCCACGACGTCTGGGCAGTCTTGCCAAAGCGGCACCTCAAACTCCAACGAGTTCTCGCGGACGAAAGGTCCCCGCCACTTCGCAAGATACTGGGTTTGGCCCTGGCGACGACGTCGATCTACAAGACGTTTCACGTGATAGTGGATACCACCATTCTCGTCGAGAAGAGTCGGCGGCGGACGACGACGACTTGGTCGATTGTTGTCCGGTGACTCGCGATGCTTTCCGAGTCCTTGAGGGGGAGGTCCGTCGCGATCGGGACTCCGCTGAGTGTCATGCTGGACTCGCATACCACTGTGTGGAAGGTCTAGAGAGCTTAAAGCACGTTGTGCACTGGCTGTCTCACCTTGAGGACTATCGCGCTCTGTCGGAGCGGCTCCTAGCCGTCGAGCAGACGAATGCGCCACTAATGTGACGGTGACGTGCTTGGTACCGTTGAAGATGGCGATCGGTGCATTTCATGCTCAAAACCAGTTGCTGGTCCAGCTTCTGGGTAGACGGGCACATATGGGCGCCGCTCCGGCGCCAACCCTTCCGCTATGACTTGCGCCGGATCCCTGTACGGCTTGAGCAAGCCCACATAAAACACCAAGTAGGTGCGCATCCGTTTCGGAAGGTTTAGCATACACGCAAGGCCCCGCTTGGCTACAACCTTGAAAGGTCCGATAAACCGTGGACGGAGCTTTGTCTTAAAGGCAGCAGGAATTGCATGGGTAAAAATTGCTTTAGCACTTAATGAAACCAGGTCTCCGACCTCAAAAATTCTAACATTTCCTCCACCTCTTCCGTCTGCATATTCCTTATGCACGTTTTGAATTTAAGCCATCGCATCGCGAACGTGTCGTTAGACACTCAGTCTGGCAGACAGGAAGTCAGCAAATTCTTTACAACAGTGAGAGGGCTAACATCGGCTAGCCGGTTAGCTATTCCTCCCCAGCAAGCCCTGAACGATGGATTGGCGGCATCAGTGGGACAAGAAAATGAACGAGTTCGTTCGCATAAAACGGCGAGTAGCCGGTAGACAAATGCACTGCATTGTTCAGAGCAAACTCTACGAGTGGCAGCATGGCGCTCCAGCACCTTGAAGTCTCAGCGCAATCGCTGCAAAAGAGGTCCTCTTCAACGCGATTCACATGCTTATTTTGACCATCTGTCCGTGGATGGTCCGCTGTTGACATTATCAACTTGGTGCCCAGCACCGTGAGGATTCTCGACCAAAACTTCCCAGTGAAGCGTGGGGCTCCGTCAGAAACGATTGACTCCGAGAGTCCATGTTGTTGGAAGACACGATCCACAAACAGCATCGCTGTGCCAACATCGTCGATGGTGTCCGAAACTGCCGCAAGATGAGTCATCTTGCTCAAACGGTCGACGAAGACCACGACCCCAGTGTTGCCCACCGAGTCCTTCAGTAGGCCAAACGCAAAGTCCAAAGTCATGGACTGCTAATACCCGGAGGATACCGGCAAATTGTTCAGCGGCGCTGCCGCATCCGGATAAGGTTTCACCCTTTGACTCGTATCACACGTGCGCACATAGGTGCTCGTCCATTTGTATAGCATGGACCACCAGTAGTGGCGACTCAAAGAGATAGAACCGAGATGACCACTGAGTGGGGTGTCGTGGGTCTCATAGAGGATATAGTTTGTCAAAATCTCATCGTGAGGAACCACAATCCGTGTTGTATTCGTCGAATCAGTGCAGTAATATCGCAAGGCGTTATATTGAATATCGGTGTAACCGTGTGCGCAATCACGCCGACAATTTCTTGTCCGAGTTTATAAACTCCTTGCCCCCCGAGAGTCTGTAGCAGCGCTATACACATACCATCACCCGCGTATGCGGCGCGGATCAAATCCGTCACTGACAACGTCACCGTCGTGACAGCGCATCAGTCAAAGCATTCTGCTTTCCTGGCTTTTACTTCACCTCAAAGTTATATTCTGCAAAGAATGAGAGACACCTGGCCATCCTCTGCGAAAGGTGAGGCGACTGAGTCGCAGTGCAGTGCATAACGACACATGATCTGTGTGGATCACAAACGGCTTTGAGCCAAGCAGGTGAGCCCCTGAACTTGACAAGTGTATACTTCATCGCAAGTAATTTCTTGTCGTGGACTCGGTAGTTCCTCTCCGCAGCCTTAAACTGGCGAAATTCGAACTAGATCACCCGATTGCATGAAGACGGCAGGCTTGACCCTGTCAAAAGCCTCCCGATGCTCGGTGTCCCAACACCATTCCACTTCTATCTTAAGGAGATTCGACAATGGCCGTGCCATTTTCGCATGATTTGCGCTATACTTGTGCAAGTAGTTAGCGAGGCCATGTCATTCGCGCAAGTTCTTTTGGTTCTCTGGAACCGGCCAGTCCATAATGGCCTTGACCTTAGCGGGATCCGCTCGCAGGCCACGCTTCCCGATGAAGCACCCTAGAAAGGGGATTTCTTTGGCGCCGAAGATGCGCTTGTCTGCATATGCACACAGATTATTCGTGCGCATGCACTCGAGCACCGCACTTGAATGGACGATGTGGTTCTCTTCATCCGCCCTTCCGTGCTCTGCACGACTTTGGACGAGAATGTCATCGAAGTATGCCTGTGCATACGCCCAGTGGTACCTGAAGAACTCATTACAAGACGATTAGATGTTACTGGCAAATTTGACAGCCCTTGGGGCATCACCAGCCACTTCCAGAACATACCGCTCGGAGTACTCACCGCTATCAGCGGAACAGAACTTGCTCTCATGAGCATTTTGTAATACCCATCGACCGAATCGTGTGCACTGTACTTTTTCATCCAGCCATGTTGTTCTGGAGAACATCCTCCCTAAAAATCGGCGTCCATGCCGGAATGGTAGCAGCGCTAAGCTTTTTGTAAGCGTGAGATACACCACTTGCCGTCCAGCTTTCCGACACAAAACGTGGGCGTCGAACGGGGAGACTTGCTCTCACGCACCATTTCTACCTCGTGCTTCGCACGAAAAAAAGGCGTCAATGACGCTACACTGCTCCTTGGGTAGGGTATCGGCGTGTTACGCAATACTTGGGACCCGGAACCAAGTCGATCCCATGACGCACACCTCGATCCGGAGGTAGGACCGACGGCGGGTCTTTGGAGACGACGGTTTAAATTTTTTAATCAAAGCGAAAATCCCTCAGGATCGACGATCCACTTCGTGCGTTCAGTATCCTCTTAGTGTCCTCCAAGACAGTTTCATCCAGAAGCGACGACGAGCTAATCTCCTCGTTCGGTCTTAAAGTGACCACCGCGGCTAAATTACGTGCCTTCAAGGTCTTCGAAGGACATCTCGTCCAGCTCAAGAAGAGTATCCACCGCGGGAATAGCCTCGAGGATGACGTCGCCGTCTTCCTCTCACGTCAAACCGTTGACAAGGGTATATAGGTGTGCACTATCGTCTACGGTAGACACACCCTGGGTCAGGACGACGCCCAGTGTCTTGCAGATATCATACGGCCTCGCTGTCTCCTCTCCATTCATCGAGACCAGTGGAAACACGCACTCGGCGTCGTCCAGTGTCCCTACTCCCTGCTCCATCGGCCCACGGTGTCAAGTTTCTTGATTTCGATAGCGTGTAATGCTGCTTAGTCTTAGACTTGGCTGTATGGTACGACCTTATACTTGGTATGGCATGGTCGGAATACCATGCGTCATGGATTGATTGGAGGTCAAAGATCTGGGCGCGATCGCACGTCTCCTGGTGGAGCTTTGGTGCGTCATGAACCCACCTCTGCTAGGAAGCAGAAGCGCTATTGGAGCGGGCACTGGACCGGGACGATCAATGTGCTGGATATCGGAGTATCCGAACTGTCGAACGCCGAAGGTGTATTGGACAAGCGTCTGAGCACGCTGAACGTGGAGTAACACGCAACCCACTGAGCACTGCTCACGTTTTGAAGCAGTTGCTGCATGTCAATAGTGGCATGGTCGGACGAGGTCCGAGGCATCTTGGGCAAGGTCCTTTTGATGCGCGTGGAGTTGCACATTATCCACTGGACGAAGACTGGGGAAATCGCAGCTCTTTGTCGGATGTTGCTAATAACATCAAGGCTCCACAGGAACTCTTGGAACAGTGTCACAAGTCCAGCGCCTCGGGCATACAGCTGACTTACTTCGATCGTGGAGCGTCAAGCATAATTGTTCGACGCTCCTGAATCGATTAGGATTTTCGTGGCTTCTCAAGACCCTTCACGGTTGCTTCTACGACCAGCAAGCTTGGCTTGCATATACGTTCCGTGTTCAAGAGCACACAGCTCTTTGGGGCTGGGTCCTGCTGCCCACTACCTTGATAAGCTTCAACACAACTCAGTTCCCCCCCAGTAGGATGCCCCGCGCCTTCTGGATTTTGTCGTGTTCCGCGACAAACTGGACTGGGTAGAAGCGAAACGTCGGTTCGATGAACCTTTACGCGCCTTACGTAGAAGACAACCTGTCTGACGGTGACCGGTGTATCCGCAGACGAAACACGGTCGGGTGTTAAACGCTGCCCGGCAGCTCGGAGCTTTCCCTCTTTCTCAGCATAGCTGAAATCCATTGTCTCAGGCCCGCTCGAAGAGCTCTGATGGTGTGCATTCCAACCAAGTCGTGCCGCCTTGGAGTTGAATTCGGCATTTAGTACCACATTCACCGCTTCTTCAAGAGAGGACGGATGTACATGGATGACTTCCATTCTGACCACGCCAGTGCGGAGGCCCTCCATAAAGACGGTTAATGTGACTACCTCGGGGAGAGGATCGGATGCCATCCCGACAATGAGAGTTCTCGACACTTGGACAATGTCCACCAATTTCCTCTTGCCCTATTGGGTGGCATGGAAATGCGATCGCACGCTATTTGCCGTTGAGGCGGCGAAAACACTCGCAAAAGCTGACGCTTCACCTCCTATTAAAAAAAGACCGCCATATCAACCAAAGCTTCGCTCGTCAGAGCCCATTCTCGCGCTCGGCCCCCGAGCTCGGCGATGGCTAGCGCCACGCGCTATTACTCGATCTGGAGTATGGCGGATGCCATCTCCATCTCGGCCTCTCTCACCCAGAGCAGGAGATTTTGTCCATCCTTACCATCGAAGGTCATAACGCTCACCATGAGCGGCCTGAGTCAGGAAAAGTCATCCGTCGTCGTCGGTGGCGTCATGGACGCAGTCGACGCCGACAGCTTCTGCTGTTGGTGTTCAGACAGAGCATTTATGATGGCTTTAGAACGCCTCTAGGCACGCGTTTATCGCTTTGGGTCCTTGCGACACAAGGTGTTCCACGCCCTCAGGGCCAAGCAGGGACATCAGCTAATTCAGCCCGTTCTGCATGCCTTGGGGCAAATAAGGGTATTGCTCTATCCTCATAGAGGGTCAGTCGTAACGACTCAGGCGTAGATTGACTAGTGCTACCAAGTGCAGCGGGGCTGCCGTAGCTCTTTGTTTAGAGGAAGCTAGCTTATGTCACCGACCTTACATTCTTTACAAGAACCAGCACGAGGTAGCGGATCGCAATCCGCTACCCCCAAGAGAACTTAAATTCTTAACAAAGGTGAAGACGCTCTTCCGTTTAAATTGAAACTGTATTCAATTGTTTTAGTTGCGGCAGAGCCGCCAATGTCTAAAACCTTAGGTTCTCCTAGTTAATATAGTGATACCTAATTCAATGCATAATTTCTGGTAGTCCAGCCACGTTCGGCTGCCGTTGACTGTTTCAATATCGCTAGATGAGCCATTTTGAAGAGACGATCAACGAGTACAATAACATAATCGTAGCTGTGGGCATCCTTGCGAAAATTGTGTAATTGGTATGACATTTAGCGGTCCAGTAATAATGACGAGAACTGTTTTGAAACGAATGCGTTGGCCCATGATTTAACTTTCAAAATTAAATGCCAGTCTGATTGGGAGCGATGACGCATGGACTTGCAATAGAATCGGCCTTATTATACGACTGACCACTGGATAGGTGTTATCGACGGAAACTGAGCAAGAAGGTAAATCAGATTGTGACTTGATCAACTTGACTACGTCGCTGATTTGCTTGCGAAACAGCAAATCTTTTCTACTGGAGTGGTGAATAATCTCGAGGGTGATAAGCGAACGCTCATCGCAATTGCATAGAGATATTTGAAGCATCTGGGACAGCAAGGATTAATATGCTTTGCCTTCTAATGAGGAACGTATGAAATTAATTTTTTTCTTCCGGTGCTATATGATCATAAATAGATCGCCGTGAGTGCTCGCGCATGAATCACTTCAGTTTCGTGGCATCCGTTGCCCGAATTGCTCGACACCAAATCAAAATGCCATTTAGTGACTGATGGGCAGACAGATGCATTAAGTAGCAACTCTTGAATTAGTTAGAGCAGTTCAGTGCATGCTTTTTTAGGCATAACTTCATTCTTTGTAAACTTAGTACTTCATCCGCGTGTGCCCGTGGTGTTACTACCCGCTTCGGGTGGTTTTACCTTTGAAAGGTAGACCAGTTTGTGTGCGTAATTAGCGCGGACTCTTTGAGTCAAAGCTTCATCTCTGTCCGGTGCACGGCAACCTTGTCGCAGTGGGTATCCCGCATTTGCGTGTTTAACAAAATTGGGGCTGCCATTTTTAGCGACCATCATCTATCACGCTAAATTCATTTAGAGTCTGGCTGATGTTTCCACCTGTGTAAATGTCTTGTCGCGTTCCACTGTATTCTTGCGTAAGGTGTAAAGATGACAACATGAAAAGACGTCAACAATCACTCAGAATATGAGAATGTGGGTCTTTTCGATTGGATTCCAATTCCAAGCCAAAACTCAGTCCACATTCGCATGGCGTCATGGGCAGCTCTAAACGTGGTAGGTGGCAATGATCAGGATCGCCTTGCACAAGAGCACGCCACAGAGGAAGCACAAGATGCTGATAACGCTGCTGTTTACGAGCGTGCGCTACGGTTTCAGCAGAAACAGAAGACAACGCAAGCCAAGACGCTGTATCTGCAACTCCTTGGCGGTCAAATCCATCTGAGTCCACGTCTCGAGTATCTATGCAATAAGAACTTAGCCACAATGGAGCAAGAGGCGCAATCTTTTGAAAACGCACTGCAGTACTATGCAGCTGCATTAGCACTGGATGCTACAGACGTTGTGGTCTGGTTTCAGATGGCTACAGCCGCTTTGGAGACGGGCAAATTGTGGCTTGCACGAACGACGCTGGAGGAGGGGCTTAGGGTAGATGCTACATACTGGCCCTTGGTTGAGACGCTAGTGCAGGTTCTGAGTCAGATTGGGGATGAGAAAGAGTACCAGAGGGTGGCATGCTACCTTCGCCAGAACGACCCGCACTGTGCTACGTTAAAGGCTCTTGACAAAAAGAGAGCAAGACCTTCGACAGTGCAAGATCTAAATGCACTTAACCGTGCAAAGAAGAAGTTGCACCATTTAAAAAATATTGCGGATTTTGAAGTGCAAAAGAGGAAACGATTGCAAGAGGAAATGAATGATGCCCTCAAGATGAAAATGCGAGCGAGGAGCTACGAGCTACTCGAGCCGTCGTGGGTGAGATTGGGTACATTATTGCTTGAGATATTTGAAGAGGTGACTAGGAGTGAGACGGCAGATGTTATGCAGACAGAGGTGGATATCAAAGTGGGGTTTAAAGAAGAAAAAATGGTGCTCGAAGTTGATACGGCTGGAAACAACATGTGCAGCACAAACGACCCAGAGGTTAATAGTTGTGCAAACACAGAGTCAGTGCCCTCTCCATCAAAGCACATAAAAAACAACGAAATCGCAATATCTACTACTACTTTGGAATCTTCTTTAATCACAGCAATGTCTGACAACGACACACTTGACAGTGCCAACTACTCAGGGGACATTGCACAGGTACATCCCAGTAGGCGAAAATCCCGCCGTCACGAGGAGCGATTACGAGAAGAACATGCTGCTGCGGTGAAGAAAGCTCGCGAAGAAGACTTAGTGTACCGTTTAAATTTTTTTCTTCCAGAGGTGCTGAATGAAAAAAGTAAAGGGATGAGTGCAGAAGCTGATTTGATCCAATGGCCGCTCCCACTGAACGTGAAGCTTGTTGGTTCTGAGTTTCGTATATCTGATGCGAACGACATCACTCTTCTAAGCACACCGTCCTTCGTGCTGGCTTCATGTACTGAAAAAGTTAATCTCTGTTCATCTCAGGTACCTTTTCGAGAGCAAATAGCGTCGACTATGGCATCCTCGCTAAATTGTGTGACCAGATCTCAAGTTGCGACTTTTATTGATGATGCTAAAAACTGGTCAAGTCGTGGGGTGATGGATTGGATGCGTTGCTTTCTTAATCAGTGTGGACAATGGTCTCATTTAAGGCTTGAAAGGGATGGTGAAGACATTTATCAAGTCTGCTTGTGGCTAGAAAGAGCACTGAATGGGGAACTAGATGTCGCGAAAGGCACACTTCAAATGCAAGCTTCAGTGATCGCCATTGCAGATCATTCAGCGAGTCACAGCAGTCGCTACAGAGGGAATGGCTTAGGTCTTAGCGCCCGGCTTTTTTTATTGGAACTACATTTTGATCGACTTTTGCGTCAGCGTGTCTGTGGAAAGAAGGGACGCAAGGTGAGAAGATTAGTGGAAAGTTTATTGGGTCAGGCCCAAAAGCTTCTGTTTGAGTTTGGCTGGCTGGAAAACCCTGAAGATCCACTAAGCAGTCCAACCGAAAAAGAGTTTTTGCGTTTACTGTGGTTCATGGCACGAATGTACGAGCGTTGCGGAAATCCTCAAATGGCACAACAGTTCTATATGAAGTGTAGAGACAAACAGTTTGATTCGGAAGAAAGGAAGGAAAACAGCCACGCTGCCACTCGAGTCGAACTGCCTAATTCAAAAGTGGGAAATGTGATCACTCTCGCAATTTTGGAAGAGAAGATATCAGGGCTGCGATTCTCGGATGTTTGCTTCGAGGCACGACGCTTGTTTGATGAAGGTAATCACGACCAAGTCATTGCAGCTTTACTTGACCATTTTTTTCCTTCTGCCCAGTATTCTCGGATGACGGACTTCCTCCACGAGTTTGGAATTGAACCAGTTTCTAATTCGACCCAGAGTGGGGCAAAAAAGAAACTTATCGAATTGTTGCTCGAGTCAATCAAGGAAAGCTTAAAGTTTACGGAAGAAGACCGAGTGCTATTTCTGCTAACTATATTTTATTCCGTAATTGAATTTTTGGATGAAAAAGCTAACACAGAAGAACGCAGGGTAATTGATGACCCGGAAGAGGACTTGTGTTTTAATGCTCTCGCTGCGATTGATTTTGTATTGAGACAGCTGACCAGCGATAGTTGCGAGAGTATACGCAATCGACACCACTGGTTATTGTTGTGTGGGTTGTGTGTGAAGTGCCTGAAGCCCTCGATTATTTTGCGCTTCCGTTCGCCGATCGACCTACTTAAGATAACTTGTAGAGTATTAGATATGGAGGTATTTTCTAGTGAAGACGACATTACCGATCGAATGTTCAAAGTGAAGGCTTTCTCGAATCTATTGTATGACATACGATTGCGAAATGATAAGGAATATAAAAAACTGTCCAGTCTGGTACCTCATTCTTCGAAGAAAAAACAGACACGTCGTGACCGCATCCGAGTGGTTCTCGTGGAGACATTGCGCGTGATAAACAGAGCATTTCAAAGTAACAACAAGCTTGTGTTGTCGATTTCGCGAATAGAACGAACAGCTCTTATGACTTTATGCGGGACATTGATGAAGGAGGAGGAGGAGACAATGGCGCGAAGCGATGTTAGGATTTCCAAACAACTTTTTGGCAATGGAGCCATTTTGTTCTTGCTCCTCTTTGAAAGTTTTTGTGAGCCAGATCCGACAAAGTTTCCCAATGATCTAGTTGACTTAATTCACCTTCTTCATGATAGACTTGGACAACATGGTATCTGTAGTTTAAGCTATCTTATTGACACTGGATCAGTTGGCGATACGTGTAGCAGATCGTGCTTTCTTGAGTCATGCACCGCGATTCTGTCTCGACATACACCTCAAAATGCGGATGTTCAAATGAAACTTGAGTCGCGTAGTGCGGTTGAAAGCAATCTGGAAGAGGTCGACGATCAAAAAGTCGAGCAAGAAGCCAAGCTGCGCTTTCAAATGGAAATTTGTCAATGTTACCGCTGTTTGTATGATGTGCAAATACTACCAGGATGCGAAGATCACAAATCTGGGACCACTTTTGCCTCGCTCCAAAGCGCAGCCATACCTTTTAAGCACGAAGACGCACTGCGATTAGCGTGTTTCTCTGTGCCAATTATGTTAGCCTCCAAGCCAAAGAATAACGGGCAAAAGAAAGAGCGACTTAAGCTACTGTATGCGCTGCGTAATGCCCTTGCCGACTCAAATTTTGCTGCTCTCGCTGCTCAACCGGCTACTAGTTATCCGCTGCTAGAGGCATACTTGGCTCCACGAGGGTTGCTGACAGATGTTGTGTCTCCGCCGATCCCAATTGAGACGGCAAACTCTAAATCAAAGATACTTGATGAAAGCTGCCTTACTCATTTGTGGTATTTGTTGGGAGCAAATTATATCCTGGGACGCGTTAAACGACGAGGCAGTTTGGGTGAGTTGACGGAAATGGAACAACACGTTAGAGAACGCGTGGGATTTCTGGTAAATGACGTGTTGTATTTCCATCCAGATCGAATTGATTCGTGGATTCGGTTAGGAAAGACAATGAAGGAGTTATATCATGCTGCCACGGATGCATTTGCGGCTGTGCTTGGACGGCAAAGACGAATTAAAGCGTTTCTTTGGTATACGAGCAAGATTCTGGACACGGACGCAACTCGTCTATCGGGAGGTATCACAGAAGATCATAGTGATATTTCATTTCAGAGCCTAAAAACAAGCTGGGATCTCTTTAAAAAAATGAAGGAGTGGCAAGATCAACACTCAGATGAAATCGAAAATGACAAAAAGACCCTTTTCTCGGCACAAGGAATTAGTCAAGTTGTACTAGGAGACGAATCTGAATCTAGTACATTTACCATCGAAGAATTCGCGATGACGTATATCATGCGGGTTATTGAATTTGCTAAACGATGCTTTGAAAGGGCTGCGCATTTGGCTGATGAGGCTGCAAGGAAAAACAAAGAGAAAAACTATGCTCAGCATGGCGAGTCGGCCAGAGATTCAGAGTTTGATGAGAGCAACGATGATGAAGAGTTAAGGAGTCTTGAAAGTGTAATGGTCGAGTGCAATGAAGAGTGTGGCATGCTCTTGTACAACCTTATCCAAGAGTTCTCGTTGATCAAAGAAATGGATCTTGCATTATTCCCGCGTAGCGCTTACTTACGTTTAGTCTTGATGGCACTAGCGTACTTTCGAAGAAGCTTTGCAATTTGTGAGCTCAACAAAAATGCCTACGAAACTCACTTTCGATTGCTGTACATGGTGGGTAAAACGTTGAAGAAAAAACGATGGTGCGAGCTTCATTCACAGAATTTGTCAGAGGCATATGCAACCGCCGAAGAAATGGCCAATTGCTTTGTTAAGGCAGAAGATGCTCGACAGAAAGGGGATAGAGAGCACGCGCTCGTTCATGCGTTTTATGCTCTTCAAGCATTGCGGATTGATCTTACGATTAGTGACTCTCCATCAGTGTCGGCGTTGTGCTTAGCTTGTCGACTTTTTTACGAGGAGGGGGAAAACGAAGACGTAGGAGTCGACAACTTGGTCAGCAGTCAAAAGACAACAGAGCTGACCTCGTTAAGTGAAGGATTTGATGTTAATATTATCGGCGACTTGACTCATGCCAATTCTCGTCGAAGAGACGAGATATTAGCTCTCCTATCGGACACTGAATGCGACGATTCCGTTCGTGAAGTAAACGTGACACTCGTGCGAGGCTGGCTAGCCTTAAATATAATCGAAGCCCTTGAGTCCATTCCGAATGAAGATCGATACTTTCATCCATCTCGTTATGTGTTAGCGCGTATGGTCTATTGGCTGTCAACTTTATACTCCACGCTCGAGCAAAGCGGATGCAAAAGTGACGAAATGAGCACCCTACTTGCTGCCATACAAGCACGGCGAAGAACCGAAAAGGTTGTCGGTCCGTCCGATGCAGCAGCACGAGCGCTAAAAGTAATGGCACCTATTTTTGACAAAAAGCGCCCTCAGGTCGTCGCAATTTGGATCTCTGAGTACATACCTACGGCAAAAAAGTTTGAAGAGCTGAACCAGCGACAAATGAAGTACGATTACTACCGACTTAAGTATTGGCGATTTTACATTGCATTACTCGTAGAAAACGCAGCGTATGGTAGACTAAAGGAAGTGGGATCGTGGGTGCTCACCTGCAAAGAGGAGCATGATGTCATTGATTTGATGCTGGCTATCGTGATGGAAGCACGAGGCAAGTTGCTTCGAGGTCGCCTTCGAGAGCTAATTACCGCAGACAATACTATTGATACAACAATAGCAACTGATCGCCACTTAAAACTATTGGCAAAAGCTTATACATTTTATCTCGAATTGCTGACTCATGAGCAGCGATTGGCACGTGTGGCGAATAATTGTGAATTGATAAAGCTCGCTGAGCTTTTAATGGTGGCCGTATTTTTCATAAGTGCAGCTAATCAACACCTTAAGATGGAGAAACCGGCTGAATTTATGGATCAACACTTTAATGGCAACGTCACTGTCATTATAGATGCTTTACTTCACAACGATATACCTCCCCGTGTCTACGACGCCCAGAATCGAGACGCGTGGACGACCTATCTAGACGCAGCTCATTTGTTTTGCGAAGAGAATTGGCCCGAACGTTCAAGTAAGGGCAAGCCATCAAAACGGCACTCGCGAATCAAAGCTACTGCTCCTTTGAGTACAGCCAGTCCTTTTGTTGGAGCAACCTCGAACCTATCGGTATATATGGACCCTAGTCAAACTCCTCAATCGTTGGCAAAACAATTACTATAATCCACGAACAATGATTATGCTGCTTTGATAGAAATGGAGATCTGAACTTCATCAATACATATTACCAAAAGAGGCGACATGCATGGGTACGACATTCAATCAGATGAAACGAATCTGCACCTGTTCTGACGGATTTCTACTTACTTTGCTTAAACTGATGAAACTGACGGGGTCCTGGTGCTTTGGTTGAAATTCACGCAATACGACGGCTTTACGCAAGTTGTGTTAGTTCATTAAAGACAAGATAAGCGTCAATTGCAAAAGCGAGCACATCGAACTGCTGACCATTCTCGTAATGTCGATCTGTAATTCTCGGTTATCGTTGGACTTTCACGGGGTGCGCTGCTGCTCAACTATATTGTTGGTTGAGCAATGTGCGACTTTAAGCAGCTTAACGAGCGTGGTATCTGGCACTTTATTCTCGATCTAGAACTAGAATTCTCTTAGTGACGAATTTAATCTCAAGATATGCATCTCAGCCAAGTGTTCAATCGTTCTACTGTTAAATGGTAGCTATCTTCGCGATGGCACACAACGATTTGAATACGTTGTATCAATTTTTCGGCGCATGATTCATTGCACAAGGGTTATCGGTTTCTCGTGCTATCAAAAGCATGTTTCTGTGCTACATACGTATTTTGGCTCTGGAAACAAACAGCTAAACCGAGTGGCGTGGTCATTTGTATTCTGTCTGAGCTATCGGTTACATGATCTACCAAGCAACCTGTAAATTTCGCAAAAAAAATTCCGTGCTTTGTAGTACTTCATATGTATCCCATCACGATAGCGCCAACAAGAGTGACAATTGCCACCAAGTTGGTAGCAGGAACCGATGAATATTCGTACTCTTGAGCATGCATGACAGACAAGTAGGAAGTGCCAAACGCTATAGCTAAGCACAGTGAAAGCCATGGAATTTTTACAGTATCCGACGCTTTTACGCATTGCACTTCTTTTTCCTCGCGTTGAGCAGCCAAAATTTTGACTACGTCCGCATGCCATTTCTAATTGGTATACGTATGAGCTTAAGACCTTGCTAGTAAAATAGGAAAGAATACTCACTTGCAGGAGAAATTCGTCTCGACTTGCATCGCGCAGAGTGGCATATAATTCCTCAAGCAATTGAGGGAAGTCTTTTCGAAATCGTTGAAACTCGTCTTGTCGAAGTATAAAATCTGCAAGATTATTCTGCACAAATCGCATCGCGACTTGCTTCAGGTGTGCGGCATGTACTAATTCGGCTACTGCTAGCACTTCA
Organism: Plasmopara halstedii; assembly: GCF_900000015.1. Classification (NCBI taxonomy): domain Eukaryota; phylum Oomycota; class Peronosporomycetes; order Peronosporales; family Peronosporaceae; genus Plasmopara; species Plasmopara halstedii. The sequence goes on from NW_020188473.1 coordinate 353,188, forward strand.
AGGCAATTCTTTGAATTGACACGTATCGCATGTTCGCATAGTCGCTTCATTCGCTCCAATCCGTACTTGTCCGCAGCTACAAGATCTTCCAAGAGTTGATCGTTCACATCGGCTTCGCTGTCACACTCATCATGAATCTTTAATGAAATGCTTACAGCATCAGCGTCTTTTTGTTTGAGCTTCGGTAGAGTAACTTGATCGAAGTAAATGAAGCGAAGAACTCGCACAATACTAGCATACGAGTCTTCTACATGGACGACTGCCATTTTCTTCTCAGCATGCATAATTTGCACCTTCTGCGCTGTGGAACGACGAAATTCAAGCACGGCGCGAAAATATTCACTTCGGGCAATCAGCATGTAACGGTGCACAAGAATACTGCGTTCTTCTGCTATAAGTATCGTATCAGCTAAAATCGGGTCACTTAGAGCGAACTTCATATCGTCATTGAGCGTACGAGTGACCTCAGTATTACCATATTGGTCAGTCGTTTCGCCATCTTCTTCGCTGTTTGTATCACTCAGATTGCCTTCATTGCTCACACCAGGAGAAGAAACTGAAGTACCGGAAAGGGAGGATGGAGACGTCGACAATATTCGCTGGCGACAAAGCAGAGCTAGACTAGGAAGCTTGTATAGTTTCGAAGCTCGTAGCACGTCGTGCAGCAAGTAGTACGACTTCTTGCTCGCTTCTATTTTAAAGTCGTCCGTATAGATATATTCCAGCAATGGTCGAGCCACATCCACTCGAAGCGTTGGTAGTAAAAGCTCCATTATATCATCACCATCACTCGCCGTGCGTTGACTTCCGTACTGTTGCTCCTCGTCGAGGATAAGCTTACGCAATACAGGGCTTCGCTGAGCGAGCAGCACCTTGTGAGCTAGAAGACGCTGGCCTGAAACTATTAAAATGAGATCGACACCAGTGATACGGGTATGATCAAAATGTTTTTCCAGTGCGAGGATATGGCGATACAATTTCGTCAGGGATCGAGCAAGAAAACTGTTTGAAGTCAAGACAATTGTCTGGTGACCGCCACACACCACGTCTTCAACACTGTGGGTTCCGATGTCCATCACATTTTCAATATTCATTTCTTCCTCTCTTACTTGCTGTCCAGAGTTTACAAGCGTCGGTATGCTGGAAAGAACGAGACCGGTCACATCAGTGTTGTCTAAATAATTCTCACCCCACATGTACAGATCCCCAGTGGACGAAATAGCTGCTGCGTGTTGACCTCCTGCACTAATTCGACAAATACAACAATCGGATGAAGTAAAACATGGTATCATTTGTGGCGTCATCCACCCGAGTTGAGGGAATCTCGGGCATGATGAGGACGCTAAAGCTGATTGTCTAGACTTCGATAGAAGCCCTTGCTGGCGCTGCAGTATCTTTTCAACTAGAAGAGCATTTTTTTGGCTGCCGTATAAACCGCGCCCGAGCACAGCGCCACCGCACGCACCCCACGACCAAATCTGTCCATTAATGGAAAGGGCCATACTCCAATTCTCACCAGCGGCAACATCACGCCATCGCATTTGCGAACGATCCCCAAGCACAAGCGTAGGAGTAAGAGCATCACAAACAAGACCTCGGCCTTGTTGGCCACTATTTCCTCTGCCCCATGTTACAAGCGCACCACTTCTTGTAAGACCAATGCAGTGGCCATCACCACAAGCGATTCTTGAAAACAATGGCTGTATAAGTGTTTTTGAATCTCCTTGAGCAGAGTGTACATTTTTAATCAATTTTGGAGTCAATTGAAATGACTGAAACTGCTTTCGAATGGCTCCACCTCCATGTCGTCGAGAAGTTCGAGCAATGACTGGTATCCTACCAAGTCCAAGACGACCGTTGCTCCACTTTCCCCACGAAAAAGCGTATCCGTCACGTGTCAAAGCGACACAAAAACCGCTTCCACAGGAGACAGAGGCTGCCATGGTGACTGGTTTCGCTACATCAGCGGGATCTGCTCTTCTTTCGACCGAAGGTAGGTTTATTTTCTGAGGCGTCGAAGCACTTCTAAGCGTCCCATTTCCTAAAGTAATTCCCACTCCCCATGTGTAAAGTTCTCCTTTCTGACTGACAGCTGCAGAATGTGCTCCAGCGAGTTGATCTCCACCACAAGAAACACTTTGAATAATAATTAAATTTTTGAGAAAGAAATCAACCAGAGTAGGTTGAGCAACAAAATCTACTGAATTATTTCCAAGACCCAGCGCTCCATCTACTGTGTGTCCGTAAGCAAAAAGTAGCCCTGTATCGTTGAGAAAAAGGGTATGAAAGCGGCCGCAAGCAGCTTGTACAATTCGATTCCTTGGAAATGGCTGCCAAAAGTTAGCAATCGAGATTCATTTTCGTTTAGCTCCTTCGAAGAACTTACCGATTTGAAGTCGACCCGTTGAAAAAACCTCGATTTTGACACCGGTGGGTTTATGCTTGGATTGTTTAAGATAGGATTTTCATGAAGTGATCCCCACATTGATACTTCGATCATCTCTGGCATTTCCATCGGGCTTAATGCATTATCGTCCGCAGCTTTACTACATTTCATTCGGTTTTCACAATCTCTATGCTTTTTTGACTCGTTAGAGCGTGAATCACCCGCCTTTGGATCGTATAATTCGAGCTCAACAGCTATTGACGTTTGAAAGGCTGCATTCCTGCTGAAAGTGCCTAAATAACATGTTTTCGGAAGAAATACCTGACAATGCGTACAAGAAGAGAGTTGTGGATCGCTTTCGACAGATATTTCATTATCATTTCCTTGCGTAAACTTTTCATCAACTCGCGCTTGAAGATGTGACGTCACATTTAGCTTTATCTGCAGTCCCCACTGGTGATTCTGTTCAGTTTCTTGAACAACAACCTGCTCATACATTAGCATGAATTCAGATGAAACCAAAACGAAACCAAAACGTTATTTCTGTGAGAAACCTCACCTCACACACACGATAACTCTGTACCCAATAAACTGAATCTCGTTGATATGGAAAGTGATTGCTAATTGCACCCAGCAGACGTCGCTGTTGCATTTCTAATAGCAGAAACGCCAACTGCGAAGCTTCATTCGCGCGTTCCGTAGGTACAATATGATCGCACGTAATGATTTGCTGCTTCAAGCGAGAAACGAACTCACTGAACGATAAATTTGACTCTAGTGGTGAAGATGTCTCAACGTCATCGCCACGAATTGTGAGTGGCTGAGAATTGAACACAAACGACGTTTCTCGCGTACATGTAGCAAATCGAATCAACAAATCTCCGACTAAAGACTCAAATAAGCTTTTCGTGCTTTCAGTCGAATTTGCGATTTTCAATGTTTTTCCACCAGCACCATGAAACGCTTTCCTGATGCTCTACTCAATCATGTCATTAGCCAAGAATAAGTTACGGGCACGACATAGAATTAAACAATAAAATACCTCAAAGTATGATGTCGATGTCACTGGAATGTCGTCACTGTTGAAATTTTCGCTGCAGTCGGTAAATTGGACATCACCTTCCTCGCTTGTTTCACTGGCATTGTCTAGACCGTTTGTCTGCTCATTTGATGAAATATTGGCGTCACAAAGTCGTTGAAGAATATCATCCAGGTGGTGAGTAGCCTTGATCATCTCTTCCAGCATTTCAGACGTGTGCCCATTTGCTACCTGCTCGTCCATTTTGCTGCAATGAAAGATCGCGCTTGCAGTTTTTATTCTTGTTGAAAGGGAATTACAAAACAGAACTTTTTTGCTTCTCTTAAAAATGGTTGTCTGTTGCTTTTGACTAACTTCGTGTTTGCTTCATGTCATGGTGGTGCACATGGCAACTTAGGACACTAACTGGCTTGTAGATTTAAAAGCCATATTGATTGTAATTCCAATAAATACCGGTATGCTAGTGATTTCTTAGTGAAAATATACGTATGAATACGCAAAAAAAGTGTGGAAAAACAGAAATCCAATTTTGCATATTCAAATCTATTTAGTAAACATTGCAAAATTGTTACGACGATTATATTGGAGAAGAGGAAAGAAACGCATTTCTATATTGGATTGACAAATTAATAAATATGACAAAATTCTTTCCAAACCAGCCAGAAGTTCTCTATCATTTTCCACATCCCGTACCACCAGTCATTCGAAGGCAGGATGTACTTTCAAACAGCGACAATACGCTAGCAATCGTCTCGTAAGTAAGCACGCTAAAGAGTACAACAACCACGAGCCATCCTCCGAAAATACTGTACCCTCCATAATAACGAAGCTGCTGTACTTCAAGTTTTTGGCGGGGAAGTAATCCCAAAAATGCGATACTTATGAGCTGAAATGTCCACGCAATAAGATACGTAAATGTAACCTGCACTCGGGTAGCACCAGAGTCGCGGTGTACATCTTCTTGTGAGACTGAAAAGTACGAACCTATAGTATTGTAAGCTGTAACGCCCAATGGAATCGCCATATGACGAAATGTAATCACCAAACCATAAGTTGTCCCCTCAATTTCACGCGGAGCAAGCTCCACAATCGGTAACAGTTGGACAATGAATCGCAAAGCTACCGCCGGGGCTGCAAGAACTCGCATATATAGCCAGAAACTTCGATTTCGCAGCACATTGAAAACTGTACATGCCACGGTTACAATGTCGATACCTACGACCCAGACAGTCGCAATACAATAGAGATACCGCCACGGTTTTTGCAGCAAAAAGCGCTGAATTGCGAATAAGCCAGCAATAAAAGCTAAGCACCACACGGCGAATGCAATCGATCTCGGCCATGCGGCCATATTGACCCAGTTCGCTTCTATTGCTGGGACGGCACTAGAGTCGATCGCCGAACAAAAGCTTGTCATAAGCTCAAACATCAATAGCTGCCACATAACACGGCTTTGGATAAGTCGCCATATTAGCTGACATCGCTTCCCTAAACCCATTGATTGATCAAATGACGATGGGTTTTGCTGCTGGTATCCAAAGGCAGCGGAACGTGATCTCTCTTCGGAACAAGCAAACATTGGTACTGCCTGCCTAGTCGGTTTCTCGTACAAGAACCAAATTGAACTTACCAAGGAAATTACTGGACATGTTGACATTACCAGCAATACTTGGTTTACATTAAACGACCACGAGAAACTACCGCCATAAGCTGATCCATTTAACGTTCCCGTCACGAAAATGTTCATAATAATAGCTCCAAACATTCGAGCTGCAAATACTGACACTTGAGTGTGCCCTCTTATTGAAAGTGGCTCTCTTTGCGCAATTTCAACTACGATAGCGTCCGCTGCTGAATTGGCCAAAAAGTATCCAATTGAACCAAACAGCATAAATGTTAGATATCTCCACGCTGCTTCAGCCTCTCCTGGATGAGGCATTCCTGACGTTCCGAGGCACAGCAGACTTGCGAGACACAACACCCAGCCGCTAATCAACAAGGGTTTTCGTCGATAGCCGCATATGTTTAAGTTATCGGTCAAGAATCCGCCAAAGGCCTTAAACATCCATGCTGTATTAAGAATCATAGACGCTGCGCGGATCTGGTATTGTTGTAATTGTAGGTAGTGACTAAAAAGAGGAATATTGAGACTGTTTAAACCTCCACAAAGTGCTCCAAAAGCCACATAGTTAACTATAAGTCCAACTGTCCTGCGTGTCATGAGAGCCACTTGACCCCCAGGTCGCAATGCTCCATTCTGTTCGAGCTTTAAAGCACCGTATCCCTGTCGCTGCTGCAGATCAAGTGGTACAGCATTTTGCAGCGTAAGTGGATCATCAAATAGCTCTGGAGGTAAAGAGTCAATGCTTAGCGAGAGCGCATAGTTCGACGATGCGACGGACAGTGACGAGCAGCTTTTAAGCCAGATTCCAGACGAAACGGACAACGAAGCCATATAACAGACAGTTATTATACGTCAGTAACCGTTAGCGATCAGTTAAACAAATACGCCATCCACCAAGTTCACTCGTGGGTGCTGAGAGGCTATGAAGATTGCTGCTCTCGCAAGGACAGACAGTCGGTCATGCTGTCGTCAAAGTCGGGAAAGATGGTAAATTGTACACAACAGCTCGTGTGTTTGAAAACTAATACCCTGTCAAATATGATGATACCTTTTCAAATTTTACGTAAACAAAATTACATAAATGTGGCAATTAGTGTTCGAAGAATAAGCTGGTGAATTTTGCAGCTCTTCATGGTGGCTGTACTCAAACAGTTCAGTATTCAATGATCGTTTGAGCAAAATCACACCGAAGGCATCAGTTTAAGAGCGCTCAATTGTTTATCAAATGAAAGAGCTGACACATCTGTGGTTTCACTAAGAATCTCTAAAGATCAAACAGGTAGATTTGAGCTTGTGCATAATCTCAGCCTCTGCCTTCATAATGTAATCTCCCATCTTTTGAAGCACATCACCATCGCGGCCGCATGAAAATAAATTCCTTATGAAAACTATACAGTCGATTGCTTCTTCGATTGTTAGATAAGTACCGATATTTGCAAATACCACATTGATTTCGGAAAACAAATGGTTGGTGCTGGTAAGTATCGAGATTAGATATGACCGGTGTCGCATACTGGTGGCTGCACCGAAATTGGCTCCAGAAGACACTGACCAATATTGCCCTTAAAGCGGTACAGTAGTACTTATTTGGACTCTTCAAACATTGACCCATAACGGTGGCCACGAGTGACACCGTGGAGAGGTGTCATTGTTGCAAAGCGGCGAACGGATGGTGGTGTAGTTACTAATCAATCAGCCTGAGAAGTGTCTTCTCCCTAAATACAGATTTTCATTAACAAAAAGCTTTATATAAAAACAAACTGCCGTAATGCTCTTCTTTTCTTTGTCGTATAGCTAGTGGTGATGATGATACTGTAACAGATAAACTATTCACGCTGAATACTGACACCAATGATGCGACATGTACTCTTTCATCGATACTTATCACCCTTCGTATGGAATAGATACCTGGATTCGTAGCTACATTGAAATCCTCGGTGTTTTAGGCTGTAGTGCTTGTTACACGAGTAAGCACCACTAGTACAAATATCGCACACCATTGGTGAATGCCATACTAAAAAAAAATAATTAAAGCTGTGTCTCGAGCTCTTGACATTTATCCGAAACGACCAAGCCTGATACATTACACATGGTAGGCCGAAGTGTAATCTTGAACATACAACGTTATTCCACCTTAGGTCGTTCGGTTTCGTTTGCGATCTATCGCTGTTGTGTATGGCAACACGCGAAAAACAACGACAGGATTGCGCTTTTGCGTGGCCAAATGTAGAATCTTCCAAACTCGGAGAGGAATTTAAAACCTCTTTATCTGACCTATGGCTTTGCAGCCAGAGCTTATTAACAACATTTGTACCTGAAGATCATTCATTCATCTTGTTCTGTATTACTAAATGTCATAGATGCTTCTAGTCGTCAGCTTCGATGTTTTTTCCATTCTCGACATCACAACCACACAAGACGAGTCATACATGCGTAGAGACCAAACCGTTTCAAAATAACTTCCGTTCACTATGCTTGACATCGTTCAAAGTACATTTGGATAGGCAACTGAGTTCGGCGATTCAGACTTTACTGATTCCAGTCTCTAATTTTCGCAACATCGCTCTGCACGCTTCTTTGACAGCTGCTGGCTCAAAGTTTTCGCGATTCAATCAATTATGTCTTCCGTTCTGAATAAGCCGCCACAAGGATGATTCTGGTTATCTACCATGCGTTTTGGTAGATCTGTGCCAGTACTGATGTTGTGGCGATGCAACACATGAAGATGGTCAACGATTCCCATGTGTTTCGGCATGTCAAAAAGGTCGTTTATTCTCGCAGGCGGAAATTTTCCAATTCTGGAGGGTTTTTTTTAGTCGCGTCATTAACTAAGTCGTAGATTGGGAACCTTAGCAATTACAGCGCACGAAAAACAATTTAACAACGGAAGAATTAGCACTTCATGTGGATTAAACTTCAAATTGTCGGATATTTAATATGGTGGCTATCCTTTGGTGATTATTGCGAATTTGTATCCAAGTACCATAATCTTTCCATGACTAAAGCTATTAAGTGTGGCAATTTTGCCAATTGCATGAGTAGCAAACTTTTACAAATCAGAGATGGAGGAGCAAGCAATCTTACCGTGAAGTTTCTTGATTAGAACTGATTGCTGCTCGTCACGCATTGCTATTTTCCCGAAGAAGCTCTCATACTCAACATGATTTCCACAAAATCATCATGCAGACCATACTACCCAATTAAGCAGCCCCGGGAATGAACTTTCGTTCGCGCCGAATCCATCTGCTTTTTTCTAGCAAATAACTTATCACAGCGCATACTGGAACAGGGTTGCCGTTCTTCTCCCATTGACGACGCTTTGACTTAACGATACCTGATTTGTAAAATCATTGAGAATAGCTCTTACGCTTCATCCAAGCGCGATCTTGAGAGCGTTTATAGCTAAGTCCTCAATTTGTTCTTCTTATTCAAAAATGCATTATTGAATGAAGTCAATCTGTTCTGGTATCGTTGAGAGTAAAAATCCTGTAAGTTGCGTCAACGTGTCTCAAGGACATCCCACAAAGTACTACCCCCTCATCCGCACTTACATTGTCCTGATATTTCAGCACAGCGCCATATATTGATACTTCTGAGCTTGACTTCAAGTCCGTAGGAATAGTTCTAATGGTGAAAGCTGTACGTACACCATCTCGCAGTACGTACTTCGTTACCCCTCCTCCACCACGATGTGTGCACGACAACTTTAGACTCATAGGACACCATACAAAGATGGGTATTACAAACTGCCAATAAGAAACAGTGAATCCGCTCTCACTGCATGTTGTCATCTTTTCACTATACGCAAGTCTATTGAGAATAAAGTGGAACGCGACAAGACATTTACACAGGTGGAAACATCAGCCAGACTCTGATACCCACTGCGACAAATTAGCCGTGCACCGGACAGAGATGAAGCTTTGACTCAAAGAGTACACAGGTGGAAACATCAGCCAGACTCTAATACCCACTGCGACAAATTTGCCGTGCACCGGACAGAGATGAAGCTTTGACTCAAAGAGTCCGCGCTAATTACGCTCACAAACTGGTCTACCTAGGAGTGAAATCATGAGCCTCGCGAATACCTTAGTACCTAGGTGTCGATACTTTTTGCCTGTCTAAAGTAAAACCACCCGAAGCGGGTACTAACGCCACGGGCACACGCGGATGAAGTATTTACAAAGAATTAAGTTAGGCCTAAGAAAGCATGCACTGAAAAGCCACTAGCTTTAGTCGTGGAAGCGGAAACGACCATATTGTAGCTCGATGTCAACAGTCTAGCGACAAACAGACACAGAGCGGGCACCAGAACGCCATCATGGAAACATTCAGCTTCATTACGGAAGCCAAGGCTATGCAGTACGATAAAAAACGTTATCAAACGGGAATCGGAGAATAAGAACGTGTCAAAATTTTGATGTTAAGGAAGTTGTTCTAGACGTCGAGACACTCGAAATGGTTGGATGTGCATTCAGAAACTCGGAAATGACGCGATGCATTTTGAGATCCAAAGCCTTAAAGTAACTCTTGTAAAGACATTTTCAATTTTCCTAAGGTCGATTGGTATTGAAAAAAGTTGTGAAGGTCGAAATGTCAACCATTAAAGGGTAAATACAGGAATTGCAAAGCGAATAATCAACCACAATCGGCAAAGAAGCAAAACCATCAGTGTCTTCACAAATCCGAGCGGTTGTGTAAGAATTTAAAAATGAACTTCTAGATCAAATACCGGATGCGATACCACCACATCGCACCATCGATTCGACAAACATGCGTAGCCTGATGCAAAATTCGACCATCATGTCAACTTTCACAAGTACATGATCCTCGTTGAACAAATTTATTGCCGACTTGGGATCGCGGAGCTATACCGAAAAATCTTGTTGTAATTTATTTCAATTTTTTTTTTAAAGTTCCAACAAGATTACTAAGGACTTATGCATCTATGAAGAAAATATTGTACCCAGAAACATCAGGCGCCTCAGTTTGATAGGTGACAGATATTCGACATTATTTACGATGCAGTTGCGAAACACCAAAGATTTGTTTGGTCGCATAAGATGATGCAGCGTATAAACGTACATCTCGATCAAATGCTGGTGATACAGACGGACTAAAAAGCACGGCTTTGAGGCTTGTCGGGAGGACTACAAGAAAATTGTAGCTTCTCTGGAAGTTAATGAAATTGGGTCCAGACCGACACACCATTTGTCTTACAAGTAAACTTTTGTCGAGATTTACATGTATGACATTTGCGTGTTCTTATGTACACTGCAGGACCACGCTGGATATTGGACAGCTATGTGTAACTTCTTGCGCTATGATCGACCGACACAGTTGTCGGAGTTGTAGATGTCTTGGTCATACATTATTCCGTCTGCTTAATTCAGTCCAGCAAACGATAAAAGAATTGGATGCCACCTCAGTTGCATTAAACGACTGACATAACTTCTGGCAAGTTTGCGCCTTAATACTTATGTCAGTCGCGAGATGATCAGCCTTTTTCAATCATAATGACTTTGTGCTCCACCATCGAAATGGTAAGCTGAATGTAGTAGCTAATACACTATGACGGCCGCCAATCCGACCAGTAAAAGCTGCTGTCTGTCAGCTGGATGGATGTGATGAACAAAGTGCAACATGGAGTACGAATTGCCTGCTTTGTAGAAACCAAGTCTAACGTTAAAGGAGGGTGGCGGTGTATGCTCATAGATTTCCACATCTCAAAGGAGAAATCAATGAAGCCCCAAGATAATCATGTCCAAGAATGTAAGTAAGATTTACATTACGCGTCGATGTCAAGCAAATTTGCGCGATTGATGAGTCCGACTACATCCGAATTAGGGATGAAGCCCGAAAAATTTGAGTTCCGAATGATATTGAAATGGAGAAACTATCCTGCTGGAAGCTCACGACACCGACGAGACTGTTCCTCAGAAATTCATCACGCATTTCAGCTCGGTATCATCAGTGATTCACCAAGCTTGATAGTATATTTTTGCTATATGCCTTGTATATGCTTGTCTTGTATCAATTGCAAATCTCACACTCTGAGTGTAAACGCTACGACTCAGAGTGTGAGATTTGCAATTGATACAAGAGAATCATATACAAGGCGAATAGCAAAAATATACCGTCAAGCTTTGTAATCGCTACTGTACTTCTAAGCGTTAAAGGTTGCACAATGTCTTACCCCACGTTGATACGCATATGGTGAGAACTGGTGTAATGGGTACGTGAGGTACACTATTGCCACCAATGTTCCTCGGACTTCGACCCAGGCTCATAAGGTTCGGAGTGTGGTGTATGATTAAGTATCATGACACTCACTGGTACAGATGAAGGGGATGGTGGTTATTTGGATAAGAGAGGCCACTGGGACATTAAGCCTGCTAGCCACTTGCTTTAGGGTTTGATGATTGAGAATTGTAAAGCATTTACAATTTGGTATAACATGTTCGCTTCAGAAACCAACTCGAGGCAAATATATAACGCTACAGGTAGAGCGCACGAATCCACCCTCTGTGTGTTGTAAACTGGGACTCGTCGATTAGAGACTTTCTCTTTACGAGATGCACGGCAACCCGTTGCAGCACGGAACAAGACCATTCATGCTTCTCAGCGCATATTTCAAAACAGCAGGTTGGATTAGTGTGTCTATGTAAAGGGAAACGCAATTATATCCAAGTGTGTTTGTACGTCAACTTCGCCAAATGAAACCAAAATTTGCACAGTGTGACCTTTTTGCTGTCATATAGCCATCACGGTCTTAACCGTACGCTATATGGTAAGGCTAGGGGCACGGTCCTCTTAAACTGGATTAGCCTGAGAGGCTTGACAAGACGCAATTTTCATGAATTACATTTGAATTTGAATTTTGACAAATAATATCATTATAAGTAAAAAGAAAGTCAAAAAAATTGCGTTTATGCCATTGCGACGAAGCTACAGCGAGGTGGTAGCTCATCGTCCGCTGTGGTTTGTGCGGGATGTGGCGGGTATTGTGATTGTGCTCTTTGCTTGGATACTTGTGATTGGGCTGCTGGGAGCAGTACTCACGTCAATTTCGCAGTGGGTTGGGCTGCTGTCACCGATTGGATCGTCCGAGACCATTTGGTTTACGGGGCTTTTTACCATGTGCCTCTGGTGCCATATCGTAGTGCTTACTAGCAACCCGGGGACGGTTCCTTTCAAACTGAAAGGACTTCCGCCTTCTGTAGCAGAGGATGAGGATGATGATGCTGATGATGACGTGGAGGAGATTGAGGAGGAGATGCAATTGAATGAATACGAAGAGTGCGAGGACGATGGCTCGCTACTGCTTTATTGTGACGAGTGTGGCATTTATCGACCAACTAGGTGCGTTAAGGGTAGCACAAAGATATTCAAAAAGTTTGAGAGGTGAATGCTTTGATATGCACAGGGCCACGCATTGTCACACTTGCAGGCGATGCATTGTACTGCAGGATCATCACTGGTGAGACAATGTCAATTATTTTATGAGTTGGTATGAGGTGACTGTATGTGTTTTACCATCAGTCCTTGGGTCAACAATTGCGTGGGCATAGGAAACCAGAAGGCTTTTCTGTTGCTATTGCTGTACGTAACAGCTACAAGCGTACAAGCGTCTTCGCTAGTACTGATGGAGTACGCAATGTGTTCGCGTGGAAAATATACGTGTGGGCTACAGAGAGATCAATTTCCGGGAAAATTAGGTGGCTGGATCCTGGCGGCTGCAGCGGTGTTTGGACTCTTTTGCTCTCTCATGCTCGCAATGGAATTGTACAATATTTATCAGGATCCGTTATTTACTCTGATTGCCGACCAACTTGCTGCTCGTCGTGGTGGAGACAAGTCGACCTCGAGACTTGAGCGACACTTAAGCGTCATTTGCGGAACGGACGGCATGCGGGCATCATGGTTTTTTCCTCCTCCCGAGCGACGTGCTCTACACGACATGGAAATTGTGCAGGGGTTTCGATGTCGTTTGGAGGATCTAGAAAATTCCTGAGTTGTATGTTTATTATGGAAATAGTATGGAGAGGGTAATTGTGAAGGACAGCGGTACATTAAGTGCAAGATCTAGTTATCTGTGATAGGTGTCACGATGCGACTATTAGGATGGCATACTCATTTACTGACAAAAAATGTTTACCGCTATATCGATTTGTCAATAATACGAACGTGCTTAAGTAGCTACACTCTTCATAACGCCATTTGGTTATTTTGTCTTCAGACGGGCTTTACTTACAGTTTGTCTTACAGTATTGAAGGCTACATCAAAGCAAAGCTTTTCGTTATAATCTCGTCAATGAAGATATAATGGCATCGATGCCTCCCTAGCGGGCTTCTCCATGACCACCACAAAAGAGACTACGAGTAGACGGGCATGACGGCAGCCAATATAACCACCACCTCAGTGTCTCATGCTTTCAATTTTAGAACTGACAAATTCTCTATTAAAAAGTATCTTAGATTACTCTTTACTCCGGCTTCATTACTGTGCAAATGTCGCTCGTTGCTATGCTATCACATGTTCAGGCTCTTCACGTGTTGAATCTATTAGCTCAGTGCTGTACTGAACGTACAGACTTGCATTTTGTTCGTTTGAATCAGCTCCTTTCATAGCATTTAAGATTTTACTCGGCTCCGTTCTCAATATTTCATTCGGTACGATTGCAGAAACACCGGCAATATAATAATGGTACATCAGTATCAGTTTGTGCTTGTTTACAGCGCAGACTACTTGACGTCATGTGCGAATTTGATACGCGTCGAAGTAGCGTGAAACTCTCATCTGTGTGCTGGTTGCCCGGTACTCTATACTAAGAGGATAGATCTTTTGCGTTTATGCTTTAGTTGGTATCCATAATCGGTGATACTATGTGCCCTTGTTAAGCAGTATTAAAACTTCATTGCATTCATATGTGTAAGGAAGCAGTATGGATATAGCTATTAGCACATTCAAGCACCACGGCGACTGATCCAAGCTTGGTAATAAATACGGCAAACAATTAGCTTGAGAGTACCATCATGAGATGCAAAGGGCTATCACCTACTTCCGAATCGAGAATTCAGGTCTTGGGGAGATCTGTCGCTAGTTTTTACCACCATATTCTATTGCTAACTTGCGCGTTTATCAGTCGTAAGTATCAGACTACTTACTACTTTGCATTTATGAGCTTAGTAAGCTTTGAATAGAATTTATGAATGATTGAAAGATCTCAAAAAGACAATTCAGTGTTCGATCTTTCACATGACTTGAGTTTACTGTGGCATTTGACGCCTCAAAATCTTGATTTATGACTAGCGCAGATGACTTAAGTTTCCACATGGCAATCACAAATTGCCAAAAGAAGCTACATATGTACGACACGAATTTCTTTGTTTCAAATTTGTATATAAACTGCTTAAGCAAAGTGCGGATGCATCAACTACCTTTATCGTGTGCGAAACGGCTTCACCTTCGTTTAGAGATACCAAGAATCAGTGATCTTAATAATCCTTCTCGGGTGTTTACTTCAGTGCTCTAAGATACATAAAAGTTTTGAGAAGTTATAGAGATGATCGACCTTGAGTATCCGATCATCGTTGACACGATAGCGACGCATTGCCTCACATCGGATACCCAGCACGTTTTTTAGTAACTCTTCTTCTGAGCGAGTTTATGACATAACACTGTGTTTGGGGTACCTAGCCAGTGCCTATATTAGCAAATTTTTGATTTCCATTTCTTTGTTCAAATTTATTGCGTTTTCATTTAATTTTTGCAAAACTTTATGTAAAATTCATAAGAAGTACAAAATTTGCATACACTGTGTTTGGGGGTACCAGTGCCTACATCTCTTCGTTCTTTTTATGGTTTACAGACCACATCTCGTACATTACAAGGTTAGACTAAATATGGCAACGTTTGGACGATGTCAAGGAGCCGATAATTTTTCTAACTTTCGGCTAATTAATAAAGTAAATCTTGAAATCTCTTTGAAGCTATACAAACTATAGGACGTTCAGTGAGTTTACAATTTTTACCCAAACTGACGACATTAAATTTCTAGAAAGTCATAAGAACGACTAAAGAACTTTCATCGATCCTAGTACGTATTTGTAGTTGAAATTTGTTTCACGTTTTTGGTCTGCCATATTTTGTATACTACGAACAGACTTTAATGACTAAAAGTCTTCACGCCGAAAATCAGGAGAAGGACCACGTGGTCTTTGCCTCATATGACAAACGCTGTAGAACTAATTCTCTAGGTAAATATTTGAAGACAATAATTTGTTTTCTCATGACCAAAAGCTTCCCAATTTTAAATTTTTGTTGATACGCTTTGATTGAAGGTACAAATTACCCATTACTGCTTGATCTTCGAAAAGAAATGTACGTCAAGTCGTGGATCGATCAAGTTCACAAGACCACCAGAGCGGTGATGCTGTTAAAACCCAAGTGTATAATTTTTAGAGTCAAGATTTACTTTATGAGCGATTTTTGTGTGATATGAGTAGCCATTTGCGCCAATCGAGGATGATGAATACCCTTCACTACTCTATCGACTCGTGTCTGCACGTGCTACACATAGTCTCCTTTTCCAAATTGTTTTCATGATTTGTTGGCAATAAAATTGTGGAAATAGTTAAGCGAAGCATAGCATTGATGCAGAAATGAGCGCCTTGCTAAATGGAGTGCGATCATTTTGCCGCTCACCCTTCCACCCCACTATTGCCTCCTGACTTTGCTGCATTAGTCCGAACGTGTCAATTGAACTCACAGCTGAGGACACTGAGAAGTTGCAAAGGTCTTCCGCCGTTTGTGGCTGCAATGTCATGCGATTATAGTGTGCCTGATTATCAAATGCAATCTGAAATATAACAGAGCGTATTTCATTGGTTTATAGACCTTTTTGAGCAGCACAAGTAGCTGTAACATCTACAAGACTACAGAATACGCATTGCAACATTGAGTAAATGGATTTATGCGAAAGACCATTGATCTTGCTAGCTCTAAGGTCAATTAGAGTTGTTCATGATAACTATCAACCCGCTAAACAATGTCCTCGATGAAGATACGATGCATCGTTGCACAAACAGATGTACCACACCGTGTTATCAACAATCTACCTCCCTTTCCAACAATTTTGTGTTCAGGTCAATACTCTTTTCTGAGCATACGCAAACTCGCTCACCAAGCGGCT
>NW_020188473.1:369438-369532 GCF_900000015.1 Plasmopara halstedii
AACTCTACGCTCCTATCCAGCTCTGTAGCGGGTCTACAGAGCCAGGTTGCCATTGTGGATCTCTACTGCGAGGGATCTGGAGAGCGGCTCAATT
>NW_020188473.1:369542-411217 GCF_900000015.1 Plasmopara halstedii
CTTAAAAACTTAAAAACTTTTAGGAACTATCTTTTTTGTCTTCAGGTAGACAGAATAATTGCTTTATATGATATCAAATATAAATTTGATTTTTACAGTAACAAAAATTAGCATCGTCCTATTTATATGGGGAATATATACTGCAAAAAGAATCAATAAAGCAGACGTGTCATTATTGTCATTTAACGCCTGACTATGCGCAGAATAAAGCACAACATTGACGTCGAGGTGAACGATTGTTGCCTTCACTTCCTGCATCAAGACACCATTCCTATCTTCTTGAGTTTGTCGCTTTGCTCTAGACCTAGTCTCAACCTTGATTGAGACCAAGCATTATTGGTAGTCAGAAGCGCTTTGTGCTGCACATCTGGTCTCAATTCTCGAGGCGCGAAAAAGGAGAAAGAGTGCGCTAAGTCTTAGTGACAAAGCTGACAGACTAATGTTATAAACGTGGGACCTTGGGCTTACATGCGCGTTGAGGTAATGTATACCATCCAGGTTCACCAGACACTTCCAGACACCCTGATAGCACCCTACCACTGCGACACGAGAAACTGGGCTACCCAGACCTATCATCTAAAGCAGGAAGAATTGACTACTCGCGCGAACTTTTTAATGGTAATATGTCAAATTAGTCTAAGCTTGGAGTGCGACCGATGCTCACATGGTTATGTTTTCGGATCTGCAAACAAAAAGACTGACTTTTACAGCTTCCAGGGGCCTCAAATTCAGATTTCCTCTCACAAACAAAAGGTATTGAGCTGTATAGTGTACGAGGCGCTAGATCGTCTCTAAAACATGTCTTCACATCTAGATAGCTCGTGAGAGCGGGGGTAGTTAAGGATTGAAAAGTTTTCATATAATATGAAATTCAAATGCGTTACTGCGTTACTTTATTACGCTTGACTGCGTTTGCCTATTGAAATTCAGTCCCGCTACTGACGTGTATTAGTCGTTTAGCAAATTGTTTTTGCCGTTGCTGTATTTGAAGATTTACCATGATGCCCTAACAACTTTGGTTTGGCTATTGTTGTCTTACTCAAGTATTTTCTGGACGATCTAATTATTTCGAACTCGCAGTTTAAAGCTTAACTGCTGACGTATGTACTCTGTTTAGCAAGTCTGTTTTGACAGAAGCCTTTATTCAACGAATAATAATCGTCGCTGGTATTGCACGCACATCTACAAACGTTCCGTGTAAGCAAGGATGTAACTTCGATTTACGACTGTGAGCGTCTATATGTAGGCTGATTAACAGTGCTTCATTTTAACCCATAATCCCAAAATATCGACAAATTTATGCTTGATTTATCTGTCTCTAATGATTTTGTACATTCTGGCATTTGGTGTTGGTGTCGCACTCTCATCACAGGGATATTGACTTTGCCGAGAGGAAGTTGTCAATTTAATACAATTTTATTCGTGTTGATATCAGTATTGGGTCGATATCAACGGCTCCGGCCCCATCAAGATTAGACCCAATTCTTGGAGGTGTCAAGGAGATATGGGGTTATATAAACTTTTCATAGATTATAATCCTGTAAAGCAGAATACTACGAATTCAACGAATCCTAAAAGAGAGGGCACTGCGCTCTAGTCTCGCGATCGTCCTACGCATGTGCTTCAGAAAATATCCATCATCACGCATTTAACATTTGAATGGGGATGATTTACGAAAGCTATATCCAGTGGAACCTTTCATCAACTATTGACAAACTTTTATAACTTCAAGGCGCAGGTCACAATACAAGGGACTGGTTAGCCGCAAATCATGTTCAAGTTTTTTGTTAAAGATTAAGTTGGTTGGGCCCTCACCAGCAACTTTGTTGGTGACGATAGCTAGATGAGACATCTTGTGTTCATGATATAAATAGATCAATATGCGACGTCAAGCCTACCTCGGAAGGCATGTGGCGATCGTTTAACGTGTTGACACGTTTTGCGCGTGTACTCATAGGTGATTATGCACTTATACATGTCGGGCCGCCAGCACATAGCGCTTACTTAATCATACGTATTCAAATGCCGATGTATAATGTGGTCTTCCAAGGGTGCATCATTAGCCTCATTCAGGGCCATATTACCCAGTATCTCGTATAAAGTATCACCACACTGGTGCCACGTCGGTCACTGCTTTTATAAAGTAAAACTTTAGAAATTTCTAAAGGTGCAATTGTGTATTTAAACGTCATAATAAGACGACATTCAGAGTTAATATCACTATGCATCTCAAACCCTTCAACAAATTCAATGCATGTAGCATTCGACCGGTACATCGTACATTAGGTGTTATTGAGGCGTGACGTAACCACTTTCATATGAGACAGCCCATAATCATGACCACGCAAAAAGCGCATGCGTCACCAAATCTGGCCGATCCGGATTGAGGTATACATGGCATAGCAATGTTGCCATTTACTACAAGAGATGTGGTTACGTCGTCGCTATGCACATCATGCAAGATCTATATAGATAACAAATGACATAGATGTACCAAAAAATTGACAGGATTATACTTTATCGTCTGTAGTTCCTTGTCTTGATCGGTGAGGTCTCTTTCTTCCGTATTTATCTAGATCAACCGATTGGACCATTCTCTTAGGTACATTGGCATTTAAATGGAGTAAGGCATGACTTATAGAGGAAAGGCTGAAACGTTTTAGACGGCAAGAAATGGTCAATTTGGGTTCGCACCATACGGAACCGTCGGATTAGATTTAGAAAAGCAATAATCAAAACACACATATGATGCGACTCTTATAGTCTCAAAGGCTGTCACTTCTGTGTACTCCAGCACCACAATTTTGACATGCATTTGTTCTGAAACTGGATGGGGGCCGCCTTGCCATGTCTGTGTAATTGCCACTCAATCTGTTTTCTTGTGCAATTATCCGGGGAGGTTGGGCCACTTCGTTAAATTTATCTGGAACAGTTGCACGAGCCAATCCACAATGACTTAATCTTCGCGAATTTTGCTCGCAGACATGAGTACCGATGAATGGCATCTCATCAATTACTTTGTTTTACTTGGTGATGAAATCAACAGCTTGTTTAACTGTATGGACCTGAGAACGACCCGCATATATTATTGCCGATGCATAACACCTCTTTGTCGTGTTTCTTACAACTATGAACGAAATTAACGAAAAAAGTAGGTACGTGCGACCGCAGTGGCCTCCTCATCCGATGATTGAATGTCGCTGGTGTATTTTATTCAGCATCTCCCCCGGCATCCTGTTCAATAAATTCTGCAGTGAGAGGAAATAGAGCAGTTAACATTAGTCATTAATATTTCCACCGAATTATTCAAGAGTACTCAACGGGATGCAGTCGATAAGCTGTTCTGCAGCACGTCATTCCTTGAAGGCAGAGTTTACACGCAAAGGGACTTAACTTTTGCATGTTTGCCACTTGTCATTAGCCTATTGATCCGGCAAGTCTCCTCCAAGTGGAATGTTTACTATTTTTACCAATTTGCTGTGTTTCTCACAGGCGACAATAACATAGCTTTTTTTAAAAAGGCTACTGACTTGTAACGCAATATTTGGCTCTAAAAGTCGGGTCAATCGCATGACGCAAATTTTGATCTGAGGGCAACACCCACGTAAAATCTACAGTCACCACATCATGATATTCTATTAACAAAAACTGTAAAGATACGTCAGATTCTTTAGAATCGCCATCCCACTTTCTGTCCTCAGTGCACTTTGGACGCTCTTAATAACGTGTTTATCAATGATGGATAATACGCTCAGCTTCTCGGCCGATACTTACCATACCAATTTCTTACTCCTACCGCCTTGCAATACTTCGAAAATATCTGAGAGGTAAGTCTTTAAGCTTTACTATCGCTTCTATTGTGTTAAAAGAGGAGATTCAAATCCCCTTCTACTATTGAATAGGCTTTTTCGTCATTTACCCATGGAACTTCACCGATCGCCCGATGCTAATGTCATATGATAGCTGACTCAGCCGTACCATTTCATTGCGCCAAGATAGACCATCTTTTCTAGCTTACGTGCTCGACCTTTCTACAGGCAATTGTCTTGTGTTTCTTCCGGCGATTTCGGAAGGGCGAGATGCCCAGTACGAATTACTGCTTCATGTTGTACACACCAATCTGCACCCTCGATCTTCACTGGCTCTTGCCTCCAAAACTGTGGTACTGAGTCGCTCTTATTCGTCTTCGTTGAATCAGAACTTAAAGGTGTTCACACAGATTCGCGTACAAACGCCCCACTTGCATTGATCTCCGAACGTCCCGGCTTACTGCAACAATCAAACGTTTACGTTATAAAAATCGTGTGATATAGTCGCTAATTTCCATCTCATTATCTACTTCCTTTGTGGGATCAGTCGAAATGACTCAGGCGTCGATTGACTACTAGTGCTACCAAGTGCAGCGGGTTGCCGTAGGTTACCGAACTTACCTCGATGAGTACGAGGGTAGCGAATTGCGATCCGCTACCCTCGTACTTCAAACCTTGACCAGGGCAAAGGAACAATACTGTTCATTGATTGATTGTTTTAGTTGCGACAGAGCCACCAATATCGAAAACCTTGGATTTCCTAAGTAATATAGTAATACCTAATATAGTAAGCCTAATTGATATAGTGATATGCACCACTTCTGGCAATCCTGCTACGTAGTGGCTTCTTGTTACGGTGAAGCCACACCGCTTTCAACGTAATCCACACCTATGTACGGTCGCACCATCCGCCCTTTTTTATAAGGGTAACTGCAACCCCGTTCTACTTTGTCTGGATTAGCGCAATTCATAGCGGGTAACCCCTCCAACAATGCCCTGATCCATTCGAAAAAACAATATATGTAAGCTTATTGAGGATAGGTACACAAACATTCCATGTTTCATCCCACTCCTTTAACGGCTCCGTCGTGGGATTATCTACTAGTTTCATCGTGGGAGTCGGGGTGCTTGTGCACTTTGCATCAACAAAGCCTTGACTCCAAGAGTCCGTGTGTACAAAAGCACAGATGCTGATTTCTATCCTCTACCATAATTAGGCGTCTAGTTACCTCTGCTATTTCCAGAGTGTTGATTAATGCCATACACATAAAACATGCGTTTTACGATAAAGCTGTCTATTTTTCTCAAGGACCGCTCCTTTTTCGTCATGGTTATAAGTACCAATAGTAAGAACAATTGAATCGAAAGTGAAGTGTAAGTATACAAGCTATTCAACAAAGTGGCAGCCTAGCAGGCAAATACAAGGAATAATATTGGAAGTCGAGTGCAAAAGTGAAGAATGGGCGAAGATTTGCAGTTCTTCCTCTATGTATAATGACAGCTGCTCGTTTTCGGCAGAACATCATTGTCCAGAATTTTAGAAAACAATGTAATCGTCTTTCGTGGACTAATCTTAAATCTTCTTTGCTACTCTCTTTTGATGTAAATACGAACTATGCACCACCACGGACTATCTATATGCGCTTTGAGGAGCTCGGGTTTTGTAGCAGCGCGATTTTGAGTTTGAGTTTTGCAATGGTCGTCAAACGTTGCGCTACGTACTTGCAAAGTAGATTGCGATGGCTGCAATTCGCGGTATTTGCTTTTAATGGACAACAAATTGCGTGTTACATGCTACAACGTGGGCTGCTATCGTTTTGGTCGTCCTGTTTGCCCATGCTTCTAAATTTGTTTCATTGATGGGAAGTCTGTTCTTAGTAGCATTGGGGGTCACGCCCCCCAACTCCCCCAACTACTTGTGTCGTTTTTCTGGTCGTACCTTTTTATCAATTATTTTAGTTGTTTTCTGACTTTTATAGTTCTGAAAATAGGATTCTAGCCAATAAGTTTGAGTATGGAAAAGATATGAATCGTGTGGCTAGTGTTATCTCTTGTCATAAAGGAATTCGACCCATTAAGCGCAGCTGTGATGTCGATTACAATTTGGGCAAGTTATAAGCGATGGGCAGACGCTCAGGAAACGCTTTTTCTTGACTGGGTCGATCCATCCGGCCAGTACAAGCTCTCACCCATGCAGGACTTGCCCGGCGCTGACTTTGCAACAGCATTTGCCATATGCGTCGTCTATGTCTCCTTCGTCGTGATCGGCACGGTATGAAGATCAAGTCACATGGACGTTTTTAAATTGTAGTATCTGACATCCATCCCCAAAATTATTATGCATTGTTCAGTTGGCTATGAAGGCTGGTATTCCGCCGATCAAGACCAGTCCGTTGCAATTCATTTACAACCCGCTACAGGTCGTGTTGTGCTCTTACATGTGTATGGAAGCCGCAATCCTAGCATATCGAAATGTACGTTTGTCTGAATTACCCTTCTGAGCAGTAATTTCCATTTTGTCAGGAGAGTCTTCAAGTTAAAATCTATTTTTTCGCCAATTTTTAGGGTTACTCTACGGCGCCGTGCAACGCGTACAACGCAGAAAAACCCGTCATGGGTAATGTGCTTTACATGTTCTACCTTTCGAAGATCTTAGATTTCTTCGACACCATCTTCATCGTTCTCGGCAAAAAATGGAAGCAGCTCTCTTTTCTGCATGTATACCATCACCTGACCATATTTGCGGTACGCATGCTATGGATTCACTTTAAAGAGTTTCGATACTCACATTACGATCATCGTTATCGTGATTGCTTTTGATCAACTGTGAACAGCTCTACTTTATGAATTTTCGGGTGGCTTATGACGGCGACATCTATGCCACGATTATCCTAAACGGTTTTATCCACACCATCATGTATATGTACTACTTTGTCAGCGCCCACACACGTGATATTTGGTGGAAGAAATACCTCACCGCCATGCAATTGATTCAATTCATTACGATGAACGTACAGGGATATTTAATGGTGTCTCGTTCATGCGAGAACTTCCCTCACAAAGTACCGGTCATTTACCTCATCTACATTCAATCGCTCTTTTGGCTTTTCATGAACTTCTTTGTCAAGTCATACTGCTCCAAGCCACGCAAGTCTCTCGATAACAAGAAAAAGTTGCAGTAGTTCCATACGTTAGCTAAATTCAGCTGAGTGGGGGCTCTAGTCAATGCGTTCGAAACGATTTTGGCTGTTTAGCCATCATGTTGAGGGTTAGATCTGCATCTGCGTATTGGCTCCAAATAAATTTGTTACTTGTCTATACCTTGCCCAGTCACCATCTCGATACTTTGAATATGGGAGACTTTATTGAACATTTCGGGTACTCGCATGCGATTTTAAATTGTAGTAACATCTTCGTTGCGTGGATATAATGACAGATGATCTGATTTGAATGATAGACGCCATGGATGAGCATTTCAAAAGCCGTACAAGGCACACACAGCAAACGATCAAGCAAACAATTTACGTTTGTGAAATGCAGCCAAGACCAAAATAGTGAATAGACAACTTTGTACGGCCATAAACGTATAGATCGCACAGCAAAAATCGCTCGCTAAAATTGTGCAAATTCAGAGTACAAAAGATGCCGTGAATATCTAAACGAGCCTTCTTCGCTGAAGAGCCACGTTTAAATCTATTGGGCACGTACGTGCAGATCCTATGAGCTTAACTGGAGGTAGACCATGCACCAAGTTTTAACAATGATTGATTTATGTAAAGAAGCCACTCATCTTTCAGCCATTTGTTGTCACTCATATACGCACAATTGCCAACGATAATGCTACCAGCCTTCTCTTAATGCACGGGACTGATGCAGTGTTAGAAGCCGCTCCTGCATGAGGTTGCATATGAAAACACTTGTGGATTTTGACATGCTGCCAAAGTTAATCACAAGCGCAGGCTTCCGTCGAATTGTCCCTTCCATATTGATTTTCATGAGATTTTCAAACTTCATGCATCACGTTCACTCCGTATCACTGACCAAAAAAGTCAACGTTGACAATGATGTAAACAAGCCAAACCACATTGAGAAAATCATGTTGTCAACGTCATTGTCTTACCTCCAAGGAAAGCCAGTAAATTGTAGAGTGGAGGCGCTTCGCATGCGAATCGTCAAAATATGCAATCTATTAAATGACTCATGATGAATATTGGTTTCGACTTTTCCTGTTTAAATTTCCGATTTTGAGACCTTGAGCACCTCCGTTGCTCGAGACTTATCTCTGCGTCAGTCTGAGCAGCACCGAAGTAGTGCTAACTGACTTTGTTCTTCAGCGTATCGGCAAAATAAACCATTTTTTGTCAAATAGGGAACCCATTTTTAAGAAAAATTCGCCGCGGAATTTTTTTTCTAGAAATGTGAAATCATGCACCCATTACGAGTAGTGCCATAAACGCTTACGATACCGCCATAGGCTACGAGCAGTACACGGTGGACATCCTTTGGAATAAAAGATACGACTTATAAAGTAGTTTTTTTTAGTCGCTTGGCGACGTGTGCTGTTCGATGATTTTCAAAGATCGCTTGGTTTGGAGTCTCTCACTTAAATTTGAAGCGATACCCGTATAATTAGCTCCGACTCATTGCCCACTTCTTTCTGAGCGAATATCAACAAATGCTCCAGGCTGTAACTTGTCTTGCAGTGTCGATACGCGAATTTATCATTGATACGATGGTCTTACGTAATGCTAAAAACTTGGAGTTTTTAAAGAACTTCAATCTCGCGTATCCTCGCATCAAGAATCCGTGTGCATCTGATTTTGCGATGACGTGATATGTATTTGCCAATGAATGAGCTAATTTTGGCAAAAGATATTTCTTTCATCACTTCTCACTACTGTTGATTACTGGTTGCACCGTTGGCAACGGGTACATACTCGAGTATAATACTATCGATGGTGTCCAGCACTGCCACAAGATGAGCCATCTCGGTCAAAGAGTCCACAAAGACCACCAAACCCGTTTTGATCGCCGAGTCCTTCGGTAGGCCAAGCACAAAGTTCATACTCATGGACTGCCAACACCCTGAAGATACTGGTAAACTGACCAGCGACCTCGCAGTATTCGGAAAGAATTATACCCTCATACACGTCTCACATACGTGCTGGGCCGCCAATAGTGGCAACCCACCGAGCTGTACGTCTTCTCACGACCGAGATGACAACTGAGTAGAGTGTCGTGGGCCTCATAGAGGATACAATAATTTAATTTCTCATCGTAAAGAACAACAATTCGTGGCGTATCTGTCGAATCGGTGCTATAACACAGCAACCCGTTATTCAACGAATATCGGTGTAACAGTGCGCGCAAACGCGACGACAATATCTTGTCCGAGTTTCCAAACTCCTAGCTCACGAGAGCCTGTAGCAGAGCTACACACATACTATCGCCCGCGTATGCGGCGCGAATCGAATTTGTCAACGACGACGTCACCGTCGTGACATTAGCAAGCTCATAATCCGGTTTGCGTGACAACACATCAACCAAAGCATCCTGCTTTCCCGGCTTATACTTCACCTCGAAATTAAATTCTGCAAGGAATGAGAGCAACTTGGCCATCCTCTGCGTGAGCTGAGTCGCTGAGTTGCAGTACATTATGACGCATAATCTGTCAGGATCTCAAACAGCTTCGATCCAAGCAGGTGTACCCTGAACTTAATAAATACATACTTTGTCGCAAGAAATTCCTTGATGTGGACTGGGTAATTCTTCTTTGCAGCCTTAAGCTGGCGAGATTCGAACGAGATCACCCGATCTCGCCTCTCGACGTGTGCTTGCAGCAATGCACAGACAATGGCAAAGTCAGAAGCGTCACAGACGACACTAAAAGCCGATCGGGGTCTGGCAAAGAAAGTATTGGTGCATAAAGAAGGCTGTCTTTGACCCTGTCAAAAGTCTCCCGATTCTTGGTGTCTCAACACCACTCGCATCCTTCTTAAGAAGATTCGATAATGGCCGTGCCATTTCCGCAGAAATTGCGCTATTCTTGTATAACTAATTGGGGAGGTTAAGCCACTTGCGCAAGTCCTTTTGATTCTTTGGAATTGGCCAGTTTATAATGGCCTTGACCTTAGCGGGATCCGCTCGAAAACAACGCTTGCCAATGAAGCACCCCAAAAGGGAAATTTATTACGCGCGTAAGATGCACTTATTGTTATTAGCATACAGCTTATTCGTGCGCATGCACTCGAGCACCGCTTTCAAATGAACAATGTGACTCCATCTCTGTTCTCAGCACCCTAGAGAGGAATCACGCGCCGAAAATGCGCTTATTGGCATAAGCATCCAGCTTATTCGTGCGCATGCCTCGAGCACCGGGCTAAACTAAACGATGAGGTTTTCCCCATCTGTCGTCCCGTGCCCCGCACGACTTCGGACGAAGATGTCGTTGAAGTATGTCTGTGCATACGCCCGATGGGGCCTGAACAACTGCGTCACAAGACGATTAGATGTTGCTGGTGGATTTGACAGCCATTGGGGAATCTCCAGCCACACCCAGAGCATGCCGCTCGGAATATTCACCGCTGTCAATATAACTAGCTCTCATGAGCAGTTGGCCATACGAAATGACCAAGTCGTTTGCGCAGTACTTCGTACATTCAACCACATCATTATAGATAACATCCTTTCTTATAAGCGGCGCCTGTGCCGAACGGGGGTTGCGCTTAGCGTATTGTAAGCGTGAACGATACGCCATTTGCCATCCGGCTTCCGGACACAAAACGTGGATGTCGAATGGGGAGGCTTGCTCTCACGCACCATTCCTGCGTCGTGCTTCGCGCGATAAGGGCGTCAATGACGTTATGGGCAGGGGACATTGGCGTGTTACGCAGTATTTGATTTTCGGATCCAGGTCAATCTAATGACGCATACCTCGGTCCGGAGGTAGGACCGACGGCGGGTCATTGGAGACGACATCTTGGAACTCCTTTTCCAAAAATAATGCGGATTTTTCAGGATTGATGATCCACTACAAGCGTTCAGCACACCCTTAGTGCCTTCCAAGACAGTTTTATCAAGAAGCGACTTCGAGTTCATCTTCTCGTTCGGTCTGATGATAACCACCTCGGCTAAATTGTCTGCCTTTAAGGCACCACTTAACACCTCGAAGGACATCTCGTCCAGCTCACGACGAGCACCCACCACAGAAATAGCCTCAAGGGTGACGTTGCCGTCTTTCTCATCCGTCATACCCTTGTACAAGGGTGTATAGCTGTGCTATCGTCTACGACAGATACACCCTGGGTCACGGTCGACACCCAGCGTCTTGCAGATACATAGGTTTTAAGTCTCATCGAGGTCAAGTGGGAACACGCTCTCAGCGTCGTCCAGTGTTCTACCCGAAGCCTTGATGTTATTAACACAATCAAACAAAGAGCTGCTATTTCCGCAGTCTTTGTCCAGTGGATAACGTGCCGCTCTATGCGCACCTGAAGGTGCATGAAGCTGGCGATTGCCTTGCGTTTTGCAAAATCAAAGCTGAGACGGCGCTCAAAGCGCACGTCCGCTTCCTTGTGGCTTTGCTGTAGGGTAAACCCCGAGGAAAGTTTCTGGTGCCGCTGCACCCGTCGCTTAAAAAGCTCATCATCATCTGCAGCAGTTTCGCCTGGGGCGAGCACCACAGAAATAGTCCGCATTGCGGGTACAGGAGCGCTTCCTTTTTGAGCTCAAAGTTGAGCGTGGTATGATCCATTAAATCTTCTTGTAGTACTAAAATGCGACCTCGGAGAGCCTTCCGCTGATCAAGCTCAGCTTCTGTAGTGGTCGGGGCCCGACTACGTAGACGCCTAACGATCGAGTGATCGCGTCTTTCACTTCAGTAGCGGGATCTGCCGAGCGGAAGCTGTATTCCACACGAGGGTCTAGGACCGAACGTGGATACGAGCGCATGAGAGCTGCTCTGTGGACAGCCTCCAAATGCTGCTCCTGTGCCTCGTCGAGGCGCCTGGTTATAGTTCCACTTCCCCCGGAAGTCGAGAGAACACTTTGTCTACAAAGTTTGAGCTGGGATCACGTAGCGACGTTGGCGCACCTCAACCTCCTCGTCTTCCCAGGCTGTGAAAGGTGTTTTTGACTCGTAGTCGACAGCTTCCAACTCCTCGACGAGGCAATCCGTTGCCTGGGTGGGTGCGGTGTGTTGCGCTCGGTTGTCGGGGGCTTGGGATGTGCTTTTCGTGAAGCCGCGGACAAACTGTCCGGAGATGCACCCCGTGCAGAAGAAAAAGGGCTTTGCCCGCGGCCGCCCTCAATACCAGTTAGGCTTGGTGTTTTGTGTGTCGTAGACTCAGAGCTCATAAAGTGGAGAATTCCAAATGTTGTTCTTTAAGAAGGTGCAGACACGCGAGCCTCCTATAAGACGACCGTTGAATGTAAGTGGGAGAGTGTAACGGGGTTACACGTACCCTTATACAAATGGCCGGGTCGCACAGGATGGTGTGACCGTACAAAGGTGGGAATTACACAAGTTGATTTAACCACACAGTGGTGGGGCTACATCGTAGCAAGAAGCCACAACCAGTAGTAATACATGTTAATTAGGTTTACTACATTAGTTAGGTATTAATATATCAATTAGGAATCCTAGCTTTTATATAAAAGCGATCTGCTGCCACTAAAACAATTAAATAAAATTAAATTATTAACATTGAATTCATTTGCCTTGGATAAGGTTTAAGGGTACTCTTGGAGATAGCGGATTGCGATCCGCTACATTCAAACCTGTTTTGTAAAGAACGTTAGGTCGGTGACCTTAGATTGGCGCATTCTAAGCTAAGAGCTACTGCAGCCCTGCTCAACAGTAGAAACAAAGCGATTCTCACTGGCACTGGCGCGTGCCTTGCGATCTCCACACGCCAACAGACATCGCATGTGTTCAAGTATCGTGCAAACAACTTGTTTATGCGGGGCCACCAAAATTCGACACTGAGACCTTGGTAGGTTTTTCTACGGCTAAAGTGACCGGTATATATGCGCATCGTACACAATCTTGTGCTTTAAATCATCGTTGTGGGAAACTACAACATGAAATTACCGTAAATCTTACTTGCTCCGGTCCTCCATTTCTTCAAGCAGAAAGTAGGGTCTGGTAAAGATATTGCTTCGTCTGCGACGAATCTTGTCATGCACGGCTACCTCGTATTAGCGGGATCGTGGTATGGCTATAGACTTTGACCTTTACTAGAAGGAGATGTAAACACATTCACCATTTATGCCGGCTTCGTCTTTTGCTACGATCGTGAAAGGTCCGATGTATCGCGATCGTTACTAAGTCTTCTCGATTGTAGGCACTGCATGTGCAGGCAGGTTGATTGCATTCGTCAGACCTTATAACATATTTGTGTGCGCACCGCCTATTTCAGGCATCGGTATGTCTTGGCTACTAGCCAAAGCGTTGCGCACCCTGCATATGACGCTCAATTTCAACAAAATGTAATCACTAAGTTTGTGTAGCTGTATCAACAAGTCAATTTTGATTGGCAGTTCCTCCCGAAGGCACTTCCGAGCGGTGTCAATGGCATTCAGAGGTTCAGCAAATTAATTATGTTACATGAAATTAAGCCTGTAGAGGCATGCACTGCACTATTCGACGCAGATAAAATGTGTGGAGGCAATTCCCTCCAGCATAGCTGTCTCTATAAAAGTGCTTTGAGATATTTCTCCCACCTGGCGGCTAACGCCTTACGTCTGACCATCCGCAAAAAGATGCTCAGCGGATGACATCTCCAATATGGAGCCTAACACCTTGAATTACGTTCGAAGAAACTTTGAGTTTAGGAGCGGATCTATATAAAATAGACTGGCTACCGGCAGGATCCACACCCGCCAAAATATCGCTGACAACAGATAGATGAACCATCTTGTTGAGGCGATCCACGAAGATCACAATACCAGTATGACCGGAAATTTTGTGGACCCAAAATAAATCCACACTGATAGACTGCTAGCTCTTCAGGGTATCATGTGCCTCGTACAGCTTTTGAGGTCCTCATCATGAGGCATCACTACGCTCAAAGTATCATATGGGTCAGTGCTGTAATACATCAAGCCTTAGGATGAAGCATGGCGAGCGTATACCTTTTGTCAAGGATATACTTGATAAAGACGAAACCCATCGTGTCATTATCCGAGACGGATGTGGTATCGATGTCGCCAAGCACAAAATGCATGGTTTGTATAATCACAGATGACTTAGAGTCAGTAATGTGTACACTAAAGTCGACAATTGTATACTCCATCAGCTTGTTGTTAATTACATCATTCATTGCTGCTACTTTCAGCTTGGATGACGCGTTCACGGTTACCGACATCTTTGACTATATCAAGACTGTGGTAAAGGCTAAAGTGATGTAGACGACAACGAATGACCGACTCAGATTAGGAAAAGCCGGGATCGAGGCACGCATAAGTTTATATGCTACAGCCGGTAGAGACAACCCTTTCTCCGCATCCCAAAAGATTATGATTTCCTTATTGGTGTGTGGTCGTGCCTTGTGGGCAGTCTTACACTTTACGCATGCTAGCTAGTAATTGGTCAGATTAAAACACAGCTTTAACTCCATTAGGAATGAATGCACCAGTCAAGCTACTGTGAGCTGTATCTTAGCAAAATCTTCCCAAGGATCTGCTTTTCAATAGAGCAATCTAGTTTCAGATTTCGTCGGCGCCAACGTCACATTTGTCTGCAACTAATCCCACCCAAATATTCAATCATTCCTCGAAAATATTCAATGTGGTACTCACTCCCAACGTCTTGTACTCTGCAAGACTATGACGAATGCATATGAGTTTGTATATGGCTCCGATCTGGCCTTGTACAGCTGCGCGTCAAGATAGTGTATGTGACTGCTTCATTAGTTGGTTCTTGTGAGACAACTGGCCACTTTTTGAGCATTACAATCGAAGTGTCCAATGCAGTCAGCAACATATATTTGTTTTTCATCCACAGAATAAAAAAATACACTAACCAGGTTAAACTCGCTGAAAACGTTGCAGTCGACATGGTTTCTTCGGCATATCTGTTCGAGGAATCGGCGATCGCGCTGCAAATTAAGCATATCATAAGTATGCGCAAATTACCACTTGCTGTTGATCAGATGAGTTTTTCTATGCTACATACAAATCCGTACGTGCTTAGCACGGTAAGGCGTCAAAAATGCCACACACGATACATGGTCAGAATTTCTGCCGTGTTGACGCGAAAGTTGCTCCGAGCACCAAGTCAATTGACGCACTCCTTAATTTAAAAGTAATACCTGCATTAGGCCTTTCATCATCGCGTCTTGATAATGTCTTGAGAAAAATTTAGAAAATATTAGTAGGATCCTTAGGGATAACTGTCCAACTTCTTGCGCTCAGTGCTCTGTGATTCACCTCAATAACTATTACATCAATGAAAAGGACAGGTTCAGCTTCAAAGTTTTCACCAACCGTACCACTTTAGGGGCTTTTTCACAGATTGCCTTTTACATAACTTTTAGTGATAGTTCCGTGGGGTCTTCCGCTAGAAGTTTTTGGGGGAGACTAAGAGCACCATGGACTAAACCAGTCATCTCGTAAATCGATGAATCGTCTATCACACCAATAAACCGAGAGGCTCCACAGCTTCGTGCGGTTGGCCCGTCACATTTAAATACTGTATCAGCGGCAATTTTACATCGTGACAAGGCTGAGTCCAATAAGCCATTGTCTCACAGAGACAGAAGCACGCAAAACCTTTTTCAGCGAATTCACGGCTCGTAGGGTTCCTGTCGCGCTAAACTCAGAACAAAATTGTATCTCAAGTCAAGGTTTAAGGCTAGACAAAGTTTCACGCTGTCATGACCCACAATTTTCATATACAGACTAGACACAAGTAGTTTTACTATCGCCAGACGCACGGAGTCTTTTATACGCATTGACATTCTCAATACCTCCGCATACTGTCCACATTTTCAGACAATCGCGCTCCATACATAATATTACGAAGATTTTAAATCAAACATATATTTCAACTGTTTTACATAGCCCTTTAAGGAGTATGAAGAACTAATAATCCCTGGCTGTATGCATCACATATCTTAGAAAAGCATTTCCATTTATAGGCTGTGTACCATCGACTATGACCTTCATGAGGTACAAAAAAATCTAGTTTGCTCGTATTAGGCGGCTATGCGCCTACGATTACCAAGAGGAGCTCGTTGAACGTCTTTGGGCATGAGTTTGATCTTTCTTATATTTCAGCCGAGAGTGAAGAGGCACGCAAGGCGCAGATGTTTAATGTCTCAAAGAGAAACCTTTG
The DNA here is from genome assembly GCF_900000015.1 of Plasmopara halstedii. Taxonomy (NCBI): domain Eukaryota; phylum Oomycota; class Peronosporomycetes; order Peronosporales; family Peronosporaceae; genus Plasmopara; species Plasmopara halstedii. Next base: position 385,689 of record NW_020188473.1, read on the forward strand.
TGAGTACCGCTAAGGTGCTTAACAGCTGAATTATCACTCGCTACATCCCCAGCATGGCTGGTATTCATCAACTCTGGAGTGCTCATAGAGCTTCAGTTCAGCCCGAATTTGACTTCTCGCTCGACATGGCTGAGATCATATATGTCTCCTTAAATCCTCCTTTGTTGCGAATGTTTCTTTCACAAAAGTACCGCACGATATTGCCCATTATCTTGCACAGACCACTAGCTTGAAGACAGTGTGTGCAATGCGAATTAATGGTCATGCATGAAAATCTCTCCATAGGGAGAGATTTTCAGTGTCATGTCCCTCAAAAAGAAGGACACATTGAAGTCACAGTTGGTGCCGTCTCGGCGTCCAAATGGGGATTTTTGGCGCTTTTCCAATCGCTCTGTCTCATATCAGATGACTGCCTTCAGGTAAACCATTACCGTGTGCCGCCCTTTGGCAGCCAGGTTCAGATTATCCCGCCGGGGCTAACAACAAACATAAGCTTCCTTACGAGTACAATCATGTTTTATCCCCACAGATAACTTAGTCCTCTCATGACTGAGTCGTGGGTTCGATTACTAGTGCTACGGAGTGCAACGAATTGTCGCGCACTTTGCACAGAGGAACCTCTAATCACATTGGAGCGGAAAATAAATTATGTTTGCTTCTATATAAATATAGGGTTTGTTCCATTTGAACTAAATAAACATTCACAAATCTCCATATCTTATCTTGAAACTTTCTGTATTGCTCGACGTATCACATACAGTTCCATTATCTTTGAAATACGATAATTCGTTACTTTTATACATACAAAAGAAGTTTATCGCTGCAATGTGAAATTCATATTCATGACACATGCTATTCTCTGGGGCAAGCGCTCGTGTTCGTTAAACCATGACTGTGTAGATTGCCTCAATATTAACCCACAAATATATTGGTACCGTACCTAGGGTAGCCAGATTCCCAAGTATGACGTCAAGGATACTGTGCTAATATCAAATTTGAATTCATGCAGCAAAAAGACCACAAGATTAACACTTGGCCCAAGCTAGAGAAGGCTAATGATTCATCTCTCATTATTTTACTCGGAAAAAACCTAAACTGTGTTGTCCAGCCGCTTGCTTCCTTTCATAATGACGGGTCCATTACACCATTTTCTTTTCAGCCTCGACGGACTTGTGCTTTCGCGAATTCAAGCAGTAATTCACGATGAAGAAATTCATAAAAAGCCAAAATAGCGATTGCACGTATATAAGGTATATAACTGAGATCTTGTAAGGCATGCCAGGGCAGGAACGCGAAACCATGAGATAACCTTGTGCGTTCATAAGTAGAAACTGGATCATCTGTACTGTCGTCAAGTAAGGCTTCCACCAGATTTCGCGAGTGTGCGAGCTCACAAAATAGTACATATACATGATTGCATGCACGCCACCGTTAAGTACTATGGTCATGTAGAGATCACCATCGTAGCACGTGCGGAAGTTGGCCCAGTAGCACTAGATAAGGCATAAAACAAAAAAGGCAAATGAGAATTAAGCTTGAATGAGGATCAGCCGAGCATAATCAGCAAAGACTCACAAAAAAGACAGTGACGTGATGGTAAACGTGGAGCACTGAAAGTTGCTTCCATTTCTTTCCCATGATAATGAAGAAAGTGTCGCAAAAATCGAGTACTTTTGACAGGTAGAAGATATACATGAGGTTACCCATAACGGGATTTTCATGATTAAAGGCATTGCATGGGGTGGCCGAGTAATCCTGCAACAGTAAAATTACATTTGTGAGTGGCCGGACATCATGGATTCAATATACTGGGTGCATACGTTGCGGCGGGCTTGCAAGATGGCCTCGACAGTCATGTACGAGCACAGCACGACTTGCACGGGATTGTAAATGAACTGTAGTGGGGCTGTGTTGAGTGCAGGTATGTCCGACTTCATGACAAGCTGTATCCAACATGAAAAGGCATAAGGATAGTCCTTAAATATTTTGCTTGCAAGCGAATAATGAGGAGGATAGATAAACGTACCGTGCCAACTACTACAAAGGTAAGGTATGCGACGCAAAGTGCGAAGACCGTACCAAAGTCAGCAAGAAAGTAATTCTGCATTGGCGATAGCCGATAGCGAAGGGTTGGGTCAGCCCAATCCAATAGCATGACATCCATGCCTTCAGCCCACTGCTTGTAGCTATCGAGAAGTACGCTGGCCATAAATCTGCTCGAGATGCTACAATCGCCAGGCGCTGGCGAATCGCGTTCTGACACTACAATGTGAGTTGGGGGGAACGAACGTCTTTTACCGGTCAAAGCTGACCGCCATTCACACTTAGTGCATTAATTCTGAAAGGTGCGCCTGATTTCGACCTTAAGTCAGTGGGTTTTACATTGCGCAACTCAAATGGTTGGTTAGATCTATCGCAGCTTAGGGGTAGAGCAACTACTAGATTTAGAGCATATTCTGCAATTCAGGCACTTTTCCTATCAGGCAAGGTAAATTATTGGTAATATATTTATATAAATGAGTATGGATGGCAATCAATTTAATGACAATGCAATAACATCGACAGAAGCGGATCATACTTACACCGCATGATTTTTGGATTTATTTTTATAATTTCTCAGAGTGCGGAAATAATATTTGTATAAATACGCTAAATTTCTTTCACATGAAAGAATATTGTATCACTCAATATGCTGTGTTGGAAATCGCACAAAATCAAAAGAAGGCGCCAGAAAGGTTTCGTCTAGGTATTGCAGAAGCTAGTCAAGGCCACATCTGTAAAATTTAAGCTCTACGAACTGGGAGTCGGGGTCGTACCGGCGTTTAACCCCGATTATGAGTCTAGAGTGTCACTTGCTCATAGAACTCAGCATTGCGTGAGTTAAATTACCGTCGGTAAACGAAATGAACGAAATTGGGCGTCACACACTTAAACTGTGCTTTATCAGTAGTAATCAAGAGCTACATACGAAAATTTATTGAGGTGTCCAGCAGATAAATAGTGCGTCTAACCAGCTCATAAATACACGCACAGCATAGATCTGACGGTTGAAGTGTCTCGCAATTGTAGGTTAGTTGGATACATATTTGATGAGCACTTTTAAAGGCAAGCGCTTGAGTCCATCGTCATTATAGCAGCGTCGAAGCGGGCACACCTTTGTTTGTAGTCGCGTAGACAACATGATTCTTATCACGATCGCCCTTCTGCTTTGTATCTCCCCTAATACTACCCTGTTTCGACTTTAAAACCAAAAATTTTATGTCAACATACTAGTAACTACTCATTTCTTTGATTTACTTCATGCTCTACATCACAGGACATGTTACATTAGGATTCACAAGGATAGGAAAGAGAAGGTAGCGTAAGAAACGTATGCGTAAGAAACGTATGGCTGTGAAAAGCAAGTGTATTCTGGACCCCTCAAAGGATGTTTATTGTCAATCCGCGTGTCAGCAGGCTAGAGAATTGTGCTAAGGATTACTTCGGTATTTCTGATCGCTTGGCAACCACTAGGCACACTTTGCTTTGCGATCAGGTGCATGTTTCAGAGGACTAATATACCACATTATTTGCATGCCTCAAAAGCAAGGCTTAAACCAATTTTGACGAGAAGCTTATACTCCAGTCTCAAAAGGTGCTAAATATTAGCTCTTGTCTACTCCTTATTTTTCTTCACCGGGTGCATAAATAATACGTGATTTGTCTGTTTGAAATAAGCGTTCCTTAGTTAACGTGCTTTAGCGTCATGAGTATGTTAGCGAACGGACCCACGATATATTTCTCTTGAGACAGCAACATAACAACCTTAAACGAAATGCTAACAGAAATACGACCACGTCACTTTCTTGTATCTATCCTTTATCTGCAAAGCAAGCTGATATACGAATTCACAATTACCTCTCGAGCTATAAAAATTCTGAAGAATCCTTTACTATTTGTCATAGCTTTTGATACGCTCTCTCTGTGGTACTTACGATTTTCAAATCTTTTATGAGTTGTGTCAACAAAAATTGGTCTAATTTTGCGTCGAATCATTATCAACAGCTGCACGCAAAACGTCACTTCGCATTCAAAAAATTAAAAGCTTAACCATTGTTATTGCCGTTTTTTTGGCCTCATTGCTAAACTTCTTGTATGGTCGACATTGTTATATCGTGAGCAACATCATCAAGTCCATTACTCCTTAGTTTGAGCTCTTAGCATATCTTTCCAACGCTGTTGAGATTTGACTCATACCCAGATCAAGAAGTAATTTCTCGGATGGTGCCGATTGCGGGTGATTAAATCTCGCTATTTTTCTTCTAGTCAAAAATACAAGGATGTACAACACGATGAGGATGAGGTCATGCGAAATGTAGCAGTAAAGTTGTGGATAATTCATTATAGTTTGAATATCTCCTTGAAGAGCTTTTGTAATATTTGATGGACATACGATGAATAATCTAATAACCTTCGGTCTCAAATGTAACATAATACGTATTTTATCGTATTTCATCGTATTTTATCGTATTTTATCGATGTATTGCCTTGCACCTTTCACTTGAGAAAAATCACAAAGGTTGGGTTAGTACGCTCCACCCAAGAAGTAAGAAACTGAGAGCTACATGTCACTTACTCCTTCATTGTATTTCTTTTGGATTTTAGATACATAGAACAATGTCTATTTAGCTACACTCAACTAAACCATATAATTTCTACTGCCTTTGTAGTACCAATACTTTGGTACTTTCCACCACGTCGTTACCGTGTTCTTAGCTTGCACTTTATAACATTATACAGTAGACACTATATGAGTTGATTTCACCATAAAAGCTCATTGAGATTTAATAGAAGTATCAGTAGCGTAACTCTAAAAGTTTGTTCAAAACATGCAGATAAAATAAAATCTGGCAAACAAAGACTCGTCTATGCTTTTGCTGTCTAATCGTGACCGTACCGCACGCACGCACTGTGATCGTACCGCACGCACGCACTGTGATCGTACCGCTTACTATTCTTCATAATGGTGCTACATTTACATGTGCTATTTCTAGCTGCGCTATTGACGTCCTGTACCGCTATAAATCCGGCAGACTCGATTTTATCCGGTGTTCTCAATGTCAAGAATTCAAAGGCTGTATTTTATGTGTTAAGTTCCGCACAAGAAAGCTGGGGTGAGTCGCTTGAGGCCCAGAAGCTAAAAGACGGTGCAAAACATGCATACTACCCTCTCGTGTATAATGCGAGCGGTCTAAGCAACAGCTATGGATGCAGATCACAACGAGATTTATTAAATACTAGCGGTGACATCATATCATCGGACTACAACTTGTCGAGCACCGATCGCCAAAAATTACTTGGATTGCCAGACGAACCTTTCGTTTTGCTCGTGGACCGCGGCCAATGCACTTTCACGGAAAAGGCATATTTTGCACAGGAGCTAGGGGCAGCCATATTACTTGTCACTGACACTCTTGAGCAGCTATACAACCGATCCAGCGCCGTGGACGCTACCGAAGACGAGAAACAAATGGAATTTTGCTGCTCTCGCGGCTCTGGTAAGGCAATTTGGAATTCCGATACCATCGATTTTAAATCATCCGCATGGAAAGACAATGCGGGTGTGCGCTCTTGCACGAGTAATAGCAAATGTTCATCGCGCATGTGTGTGCCGTCCGGTGGTTCTGACATGCAAGTATGCTGCGCTTGGGATATACCTGACCCTATGGAATTTAGCTATTCAGATATCGTAACGAACAAGAAATCGGTTAGCGATATTGTGGTTGTACGAATTTCCATCGCTGGTGGTGAATCACTTAAGGAAATGCTGTCGTCTGAAAGCGACAATGAGGACGGACAGTTATTAATTTCTGTTTACAAACGCGAACCACCAGTAGTAGACCCTGCCCAAGTAATTCTCTTGATTCTGGCCTGCGCTACAGTTTTTATCGGTTCATACAAAGGAGCCGCTTACGAACGCACCAAAGCACAGTTGAAGGCGGCACTACAAGCTGCTGATGTCACCTCTTCAGACGCGATCGCCCAAGCTCAAGTGGCATACGAAGAACATGACGAACGAGCCCCGAAATACAAACAACTTGATCTTAATTTTTGGTATGCTTCACTATTTGTGTTCCTTGGCTCAGGACTTTTGGTGTTGCTCTTTTTTGTCAACGTGATGATCGTCGTAGTGGTTTTTTTTGGCATCGGCTCTGTGTTTGCTACGTTCCGAACTATTTGGGAACCGCTCATGCGACGGTTGCCGGGTAGATTTTTGCGCAAGCTACCGTGGTGCGACGTCTTATGGCACTGGGGAGACCTGTTGGTGCCGGCGATGTGGAGTATTGGAGATTTGCTTGCTCTCTTTTTGTCAGTCTTGATAGCGCTCTTTTGGTTTTTGACGCGATTTCAGTCATTTTCGTGGATTTTTCAAGACGTACTGGGTGTCTGCTTTTGTCTCGTGTTCCTCCGAACTGCCCGTCTGGTAAACCTTAAGGTGGCAACGGTGCTACTGTTGCTACTCTTCGTGTACGATTTGTTCATAGTCTTCATTTCGCCCTATATATTTAAGGAGAGTGTCATAATTAAGGAAGCTACGGGTGATGCGCAAAGCTCTTCCAGTGGCTACTGTCTGCGGTACCCGACAAATTCGGACCACGATTGTCGCTCTGAAGTTATGCCCATTCTTCTGCGAGTCCCCAAAGTGCTCGATTGGCGATCTGGTTTTACAATTCTAAGCTTAGGTGACATCGTGGTGCCCGGTCTTTTATTAGTGTTCTGTGCGCGCTACGACTATGCCACGCGGGAACAGCTCTTCGGGCGTTTGAATCATTTCGACGGCAACACGTTGCGTGAACGTTCGCTAAGTATCTTAAACGGGTCTTCGATAACAACAACAACAGGAAATTTGGACCAGGACAGAATCAGAGCAGAGCTTGGAAATACTAATCTTGATCAAGCTTGCCGTCGTGGGCTTTTCTGCTTGCTGATGTGGGGTTACGTTGTTGGGCTTATTTTCGCGAATATTGCCGTTGTTACAACGGGATACGGACAGCCAGCGTCATTGTACCTTGTGCCTTGTACGCTAGGGCTGTTGATTATTGTTGGATGGCGACGCGGAATTTTGAGCAAGTTGTGGGAGGGCCCGCCAGAGCTGATTCCTGGTTACATCTGTCGCAAAAGTTTTCGAAATGGCAAAGAGTTCGACATATACGAAGTAACTCGATTGCGAGGATTGAGTCTGGAAGCTGGCAAGGCTGAAACAAACGAAATTTTAACCTCCCAACAGCAAGAGAATTGTACTCCCGTTTTTGGTTCTTACACCAGTGACGATATTATAATGGACAGCCGGAATCAGTCTTGAGGCAAGTACGTGCTTTTATTAGCCACCTTAGTATAGCTCCTACTTGAGAGTCTAACCAGATATAAAGTAGCAGTCTCGTTGCCCTCGTTACAAAGGGTATAGCACTATACGTAAATTAGATCGGATCGAGATTTCTTACCCACTTCTCCCAATTATCCTCAACATTTAGCTCATCATACTGCAGTCGATAGCTATGCTTCAGGATGCAGTATTGACGAAGAGATTGGGGTCACTTAGTAATCAAGCTGGGAAGCAAATATCACTAAAATATTAGCTTATGTAGTATAAGCTGCCGAATGCTTTTTAAAGTCTGGTTTCATGCCAAATTGCTGCATTTGGAGCAGTAAATTAGTACAGATTTCCTGCAAATGATAACAAAACATACACTGAACAGATCTTCGCAGCTTTCGCGTTCCTTCTCTATTTCAATCACCGCATCGCAAAGGCTTGTCGGATCAGCATCTATGAGTCATTATAAACAAGTCAGTAGAGATGGCGAAATTGAAATTTAGAAAAGAAAACCTCTGTTTAAGGTCGCAGTATCATTAAATTGGTGATGAGAGGAATGCAGAAGCTGAGAGTTGTGACCAGTAGTCGCATTTGGTATAATTCTTGGCGACAAAATCGAGGGTGCTGAAGCAAAAGGGTTTATCTGGGAGACTTGATCTTGTGAGGAGCTATTTTCCCAGTCGTCCCAGCTTTCACAATCGTTCGCTAAATCGTTCTCAGTGAAGTCGTCGCAAAACTCATCATCGTCATATTGACAGTGGCTGAATGGTTGCTCGTTTGGTACATGAGTGTATTGCACTTTGGACCCCTTCGTATTGGCATTTCCCGATGCAGTTGAGCTATAAAATAAGCTAGAACGTCTTTTCCATCCCCAAAGAAGTAGAAATATACAACAGAAGCCCGCTAAAATTAAAAGAATTAGAGAATAACTGCCTTGGTTCAATATGACGGGTGCTTGAGTCACAGCAGAGTCATTCATCAAAGTAGCTGTGGAGTCATAGGCGCGCTCGGACGGCTTCGTTGTAGCCGTCTCCAAGATTTTCGGATCGTTCGGTTGTTCCTGAGGATCTGTTGGTATTTTAATTGTACTAATTTCTTCACTTGTTATATCAGCAGCTTTTGTGGGTGCAGAACCACTGATCTTGTTGTCCGTCGCATTGCTGAAATTTGATTCTGGCATGATCTCAGGCCACTGGATAACAGCCACTTTTGTTCCTGTTTTCTCCCGACCTCGTGCTCCTGTAGACCTGATTACAGAAACATCGTAAGTCGAGTGCAACACTCTCACGTTTATGTTGCCTTTGGCGTCAAGCGTATCCAACGACATTTGCACACCACCACCTACGCCCGGTGCATTAGTTGATACATCATTGCGCACGTACCCCGCGATGTTGTTCTGGGATTTCTCTTGCCGGTTGTCCATTGCGTATACCAGGATCCACGTCGTCTGCAATGTCATCGCAGCTACAATTGCCATCGTACTTTTACCAAATTGTTGCCTTCTAAGTTCGAAGGTCAATTTTTACGTAACTTATGAATTAACATCCAATGATGGAGTCATGGGATGCAGATAATTCTACACAAACACTTTTTGTTGACATACTACGTCAAATTGTACCTAAGCTTGAATCAATATCGGTGAAGAGTACAGCAAGGAGATTTCAGTTTGGCGTTGGCTTAGCGGAGCTACCAGGAGGGAGCTCTGGTGTTGTGGAACGCTATGAATGTCCCAGAGCGCTGCCAAGTCTAAAGCAAGGTGCGTGGAAATGTTGGCAACTTTCCGCGTTAAATGCATTTTCCGTCCCAAACCCAAAGTCGAAAGTATGATCTCATTACCAGTATGATTCAACATCCAAAAACTATGGATCGACTGAAAATGTAAAAAAGCTAAGTGCCAAGCATTCCTCTCTTGGAATAGCTTAGGTGAGTCATTAACCTACCTCTGACGGGAACCAAAATAATCGCTGGCGTTGACACGAACTTACGATGGCTTCGGTGCAGTCTGGTAAAGATGCAGGATTGTCTGAGTTGTATAGCAAGTACGTGGCTCAGTGTCTGATGTAGAGCTCGACACGCTGGAGCGGAAGTGTGACACGGTCTCAGAACGCGACAGAGCCAAACAATCGTGTATCGCAGTCCACAAGGGTCTCTTTGGTAGGACAGAAATGGGTGACTTTATGTCTTAGCTCATAAAGAGTACGTTGGGCGGACCGGTAATTAGCAATAGTGTAACGGGAATTGCCCGTCCGTGCACACGCACTTTCTGAGATAGGCTTAGGTCGACAGATACGCGTTGCTCGCTTCCAGCAGGCCGTTGACTTACGTGGAGAGAAGAAAGCGAGAAGTTATATTTATTATTTTACTTCTAGTTCTGATAATATAGAACTGAAAGGGGATATACAACTCTACATGGTGTACAGTTGATGTGAGACACAAAAGTATGTGGTGTGTGGTCCGCTCAACATGTGTAATGGCACTTGACCCATTACAAGTTGTTAGCTAGCGCCTCCTGTGCCAGAGTCGATGGCAACTAGCAGCAATTTGTGGTGTAGATTTTTCAGAATATGGGCGACTGTAAGTAACAAGAAAATAGAGTCAGGGTCTGATATTAATTACATCCACACAACCACCACTATCAGGATGTAGCACTAGAATTAGGCCATAGACATCGTGTGATGCGTCAGCTGTGCTGAGCAGTGAAGAGTTATGAATTTAAAGCGATATCGATTACACATTAAAGAATAGAATACCGAGAGAGTCCTAGGAATGATAAATCTCTCCGGTGGAGGTTTTAATCGCAATAAAAGAATGTTTTGAGGAATGCAAGCGTCACAATGTTGTGCAGCCACCAAAATCGCATAGCTGGTCTCGTGGGGAATGAGGTTCTCATCCGTTATGGATGATTCCGGCTCTGAGAAAATTTGCTGAACACTGAGAGAATAGTCGGACATCTATTTAAAAAAATTCTACAGTTGTTTCTATCCGTTGTTAGATGATAATGACGTGGTGAGAAGAGACCACTCGTGAGTATTGCCCCGGATCAGAGAGTGTATCATGATTTTAACTTATTTCCTGGATTCAAGTTTTGCGTCATGAGACAATGGTCTTTGTTACGGTGTAACGTAATAGATTATTCTTTTCAGTCTAATTATTGAATAGCTTCGTCTATAGAGAGTATATATATCTCCGATTGGCACCGAGCTTCTGTGTCAATACGACAACGACGAGTGATGAATTGTGCATGCTTAACTAGCTCAGTACAACCAATATACCGGTGCAACCGTCTCGAAAGAATAAACTGCGCCAAAGCATGGTCAGCTGCACCACCTGCAGTATTTAAAGAGTACTACCGACTATTCAGGATATACAGTCATTTCTCTCGCTACAATGCAGATCAAAAGATTCGAATGTGTAAACCACATTGAGCACTTGTAAGCGGTGCTAGAGTGCGCTTCAAATATAGGCAGGTCTGCTTTTGACGCCACCAGACACCCTTTCTGCGCTGTTTCGCTCGAATGTATGAACTTTGGGGGGATCATGGAAAGACCAAACCCGTCGAAAATTAATCAGTGCCTCAATCCAGCAGAATTTATGAAAGTGCCTTGAGCAACTACTTGCCCAAGTAGAGCGCTGTCTTTTGGAAATCTTGCTATGAAGATTGACTATGGCAATCGACCAGGAGCGGCTTAGCAAGGCGGCTGTGGGATCACAACCAACTTCCTCAATTTACCACTTATTTTACAAGCTTACATTGTTTAGGGCAGAGATAAATACTATTGATTCTCCAAGAAGGAAGACTAAGATGACTATGATGTCAGCCATACTTAAGCCGAAGCATCAGGGTGTAGCGTCGGCAGTTTTTACCTCAATAGACTGCGAGCAAAACCGGACTAACTCGTGCGGTATCGTTGGAGACGTTGCATGTCGAACATTGAGCGTTTTGAAGCAAGTGATGTTGTTAGCGCCCGCATAGCCTAAATAGGTGTACCATGTGTGATCAAAATCACTGCCTTTTTGTCAAGGAAGAAAATATAGCAGGCCATGACCAGAAGATGAGAACTGTAATAGCCGGAATAGCAGCAGACTCCCTCCGAATTTAAACTAGGGCTTTTTCTACACGGGCGGTCTATTCAGGTTGGACACGCAACAAAACTTTCCACGTGTATCCTTCCTATTATATCCTGAGAAGACTTTTATACATCAAGGTGCCTAGCTACCGTATCGGTCTCAGTCATTACAGCATTTTCATATGTAAGCTGAAGGAGTGCGTTAATTTTGCGAACTTGGAGGTGTCCATACTTTAAGTTATATTTCAAACGTTAGACAAGCTCGTCAACTACCTTCACATAAAAATTGGTGCAGCAAGTTATCTATCCCATTCCAAATCTGTGATTGTGAGCTTAGAGCCCGGAGCCGTAAATAATACGAGTGATGCTAAGAGGAAATATTGAGATAAGAAATCAAATGAAGATAGCTTGCGGGAATTGAGAGAATCGTTACAGCACTTAGCCACAATGCGTCAGTACGCGAAATTCTTCGGTATATGACAGCACCATGGCAAAGCTCAGTGTAAACTGGGGGAATTGGTTGTACTGTGTGGTGTAAACTATGTGGGCCGCTAATCCGCAGAAATCTCACCAATCGGGACGTGAGATTTAGGTTCACCAGTATACATGGAGTTTAGAAATTGTAGATGCAAAAATGAACTCTTAAAAGCTTTGATGATACTAGAGGTGTTCCAACAGCTACGTCCAGGTTTCTGTGTGACGATTCTTTCATTGCGGTGGTTTGGTGTCATTCAAGGGTGAAATCGTGTGTTAATTGTTTGATTTTGACGGTTATGCGATGGAAAAAGTGTAAGGCCTGAGTAACTGTTGCCGGAATGGCACAGAGTCTTGGACAGTAAACTTTGATCATTGGAGCACAGTTACAACCTTGATACTGAACATCGATAAAATTTAGGTAAGATTCTCGAAACTGATATCGTTCCTGACTACCCATAGACAGCGAAGAATCGCTATCGGTACACCATGAAAACCCAAAAATACGCTGTAGCCATGATAAGATATTGTATAGGTAGGGATTTCAATCCAAATATCCAATGTGACCTTGAGATAGTCTTGAAATTCACCAAGCCACCCAACCAGGACTTGTTCCGCGACATCACAACACCAGATATGGTGGAGGGGTAGTTTCAAAAATTTCACAGCCATGGAAACATTTGGATTCAATATCGTGAAGATGCAGAAATCGATAACCAAAAATTTAAGATATTGTGCGGAAGTCTATAAAAAAGAGACTGGCGGTGCAGCGCTCAAAGTCTAAAAGCGACACACATAGCGCGAAATCAAGCTTAAGACTTGGTCTTGGAACCCAATATTGGTGATACGACATTCACTGCACGCAAAATTATTGCTGAGAAATGATAATTTGCCCGCGTAAATTGTCTGTTCCGCAAAGCCGAATTGAGCATCGTACTTTATTACCGCTAGAAAGAGTTGATACCGACTAATGCTTGGTAGATGAGCTCCATCAAGGATACCTTATAAATTAACGCAGCGGTAATATTCGATGATGACTCCCAACGCTAATAATATCTGTCTAACGGCTTGGTTTCTTCAGTCCATGGTCGAAAGCAAAGCGCCACTGTGTTGTCCTTGTTTGCCTCATACTCAAAGCCTCGGTAAAATTGTCTACGACTTTAAAAAAACTTTGGTCTGGCGTAAAGCATAAATAAACCACGTTTAACTGTCATGAAAACTGAGTGGGTGGTCAATACACCGCAGAGTTCATCATCGCAAAGATGAGCTTCAAAGCAATAAAGTAAAGGTAAAAAGAACAAATAGCAGACAGTGGTGAAAGTGGATAACAATGTGAGCCCTGAGCCGAGATTCAATGGGTTGAGTATTCGGTCGTTATACACTAGAGATGCCTAAGTACCTGGGGATAGTATACGTCTAACGACTCAGAGTGCTTTTCAATCCAAAGTGCGTCAGAATCATGTCCAGTGTACAGATTACCCCACAAAGGGTTTGTAAGGTCGAGCAAGACCATTCAAACCTGAGTTATATTTCATAAAAGCTGGATAGCTTAGGCTTACATGTGCTGAAGCTTGCTCGCACTAAGGTAAAGGATAAGTACACGTTTGCGCTCATTTTTTTCTCGCCAGAGAAAGCACACGAAAGAAGTAGACCCGCTCCACTTTTTTCATCGAAAAAACTATTAGTTTGATAATCTCCGGTTAGAAGCTCGAAATGCTTTCGTTAGCTCATCCAGTCAATTTTGCAAATGATGTTGAGCTTCAGGCAGCTGGATTGCATAGTGTTGATTATTCAACGGTTTCCTATTTGAAGACTTGAAAACAAAACATTTAAGCCGAAATAAGACTCGAACATGGTCATTTATGTCCGCCAGCCAGCAAAGTCAAGACGAATGTCTTGACTTTGTTAGATTGGTAATTAACAATCAAATAGCTTGAAATAAAATTATGGGAGTGACTTGATGATGTGTCACATATTGAAGTTTGCGGATCAGACAAGAAGGTGTTGACAGTAAACCCACACCAGCTTGTCCTAAATAGACGGATTGATGAGTATGTGGCTACAAATTGGTGTTAAACCGTATCCCAATGATGTTTACTTTTTTAGCACTCATAAACTTTGATCCTTGGATTCTCATTATGTGAAAATGGTTTGAGAAACCCTTAGGGCACGATATACGACATTATTATGACTCTTCGCTTCAATTAAGTAACATCACAAATTTCACTCTATTGGAGGTGCTTGGAAACTTGGAAATAACTGATCTTAGGTCGGTGGGATGCCAATGAAATATGACTCATCAAGGGTGATATTATAATGACGGCCAACGTCGCATCGTCTCATAACAGCCAGAATGGGTTAGGCGGTGCATATGCTGCACCTCATTTACTTGAGTGGGTCCACATTGATACTAGCTGCAATAATTTATAGTATCTACTTCAGCTAGTCTAAGCTTTATCTTTCAGGGAATTGAAGCAGGCCTGCCGTAGCTCTTTTGCTTAGAGAAAGCTAAGCTAAGCTCACCGACGATACGTTCTATACTGGAACCAGTACGAGTGTAGCAAATTGCAATCCGCATACTCCCAGATAATTAACAGCCTTATTTCAAGGGAATTACACTTTTCCGCTCAAAACGTAAGCCGTATCTCTTTTTTTATTTGCGGTAAAATCGCCTATATCTAAATCAGTAGATTTTTCTAATTAAATAGTAAAACCTAATTAAAATGCATACTAACTGGCAGTAAAGCCACTTACTGGCTTCTTTCTTTAAGGTGTAGCCACACCTTCATGTGGTCATACCATCTTGTGTAACTTACTCTGATAATACCATGGAGCGTGTAATCCCTCTACACTCTCCCCCATCAAAATTGTGAGTACCCACAATTTAACTGTCGCCTCGTACGAGGCTCGCGTGCCTAAGATACCTCTGCGTCCCCAAAACCATCTTCATGCATTCTCTGCTCGAGGATATCTGTGTCTATGACAAGAGAGACACCCAGCCTCGCTGATTCCGAGAGCGACCTCGTGCAGATCCTCCTGCACGCGGTGCAATACCAGACAGCACGTCCGATTTTTCCGACCTCTCGACTTCCGGGGGTAGTGGTGTCATTACAAATCGCCTCGACGAGGCACAGAAGCAGCAACTGGAGGCTGCTCACAGGACCACTCTTATGCCTTCGCATATACGGTCGGACCTAAAGCCTCGTGTGGAATACGGCTTCCGCTCGGCGGATTCCGTTACTGAAGCGAAGGACGCGATCGACTGATCGCTGGGCGTCTACGTGATCGAATCCTGGCTACAACAGAAGATGAGCTTGACGAATGAAAAACTCACCGAGCTCGCTTCTTAGTTCATCAATAAATAACGGTGGATATGTACCGCGCTCGACGTCGTGCTCAAACAGGAGGCGCTCCTGTACCTGCGATGCGATGCTTTCTATGACGCTTGCCCCAGGCAAAACCGCTGTAGATGATGAAGGGCCCTTTGAGCGAATGCAGCGGCACCGAAGTCTCTCTCGCTTTCCATTTTACAGCGGAGCCACAAGGAGGTAGACGTACGCGTAGAACGCTGTTTTTGGTTCGAGTTTGCCAAACTCAAGGCGCGACGCCAAGTTCCTTCGTTTAATCGCTTTGCGACGTATGGATCAATCCGTCATGCTACTGCGAGCTCTGTGGACTCTCATTTGCGTCTGCGACCGCAGCAGCTCAGGGCAATAGCTTGGGCTCAGCGCATAGCCCTTCAGCTTCATGAGTTATTGCCGAGAAGCGCGGGGCGTCCGACGGCGGAAAGTCATGATCCCTTTGATAATAAGCGGCCGCGACGTCTGGGTAGTTTGCTGAAGTGGCATCTCAACCTTCCGTGAGCTCTCGGAGTCTGGGTATCTCCGTCACTTCATTAGATACTGGGTTTGACCCAGTCAACGACGTCGCCCCACAAGACGTCCCACGTGATAGCGGACGTCACCGCTCTCGTGGCAAAGAGTCGGCGGTGGATGATGACGACTTGGTCGATCGCCGTCCGGTGACTAGTGATGCTCTTCAATATCTTGGTAAAGATCCGTCGCCATCGGGGCTTTGCTGAGCATCAGGTTGGGGTCGCATACTGCTGTTCGGAAGACCTCGAGAGCCTGGAGCACTATGTGCACTGACTGCCTCACGTTGAGAACTATCGCGCTCTGTCAGCTGCTCCTAGCCGTCGAGCAGAATAATGCGCCGCTTCATGCGACGTAGAAGCGCCTTGCGCCGTTGGAAACGGAAGTTGTTGCACTTTGTGCTCAGGATTAGTTGCTGGTTCAGCTTTCGGGTCTTCGATCTCCCTTAGATGCCGCCCGGCACCAACGCCTTCTCGTTTAATTGCGCTGGAACCTGGTACGGCTTAAGCAAGCCCACATAGAACTCCGGGTGGGAGCGCATCCTTTTCGGAAGGTTCAGCGTATACGCAAGGTCTCACTTGGCCACGACCATAAGAAATCCGATAAACCGTGGACGGAGCTTCGTCTTTAAGGCAGCCAAAATTTCATGGGTAGGAAAGTTTTTTATGCAAAAAAACAAGGTTTTCGATCTCAAAGCTCTCAACTTTTCTTCAGCTTCTTACATCTGCATATTATTACTGTATATCATAGCTTTCAGTCGTCGCATTGCAAACGTGTGTAAAAAAAGAGGTCATCGACTTCCTTACGAACAGTAAGGGAATTGGCATCAGCCGGCCGCTCGGCTTTTCCCCCCACCGAGCACCCCATGGGATGGCGGTGTCAGCGGGACGCGAGGATGAACGAGTCCGTTCACGTAGAACGGTTGTATACGGTAGACGCATACACTGCATTCTTTAGAGCGAACTCCGCACGTGGCATCATGGCGATCCAGCGCTTTTGCGTCTCAGCGGACGGTGCAAAGGACGTCATCAATGACGCGATTCACGCGCTCAGTTTGACCATCGGTCTGCGGATGGTCCGCTGTTGACATAATGAACCTGGTGCCCAGCACGTTGGAATTTGTCGACCAAAATTTATAATAAAGCGTGGGTCTCTTTCACGACAACTGACTACGGGAGTCATGCTGTCGAAAGACACGATACACAAACAGCGTCGCTGTATGGACCCCATCGGTGGGACATAGACCACCACCCCGTGCTACCCATTGGTCCTTCGGCAGGCCAAACACGAAGTCCATTCTCATGGACTGCCAATACCCGGAGGATACCGATAGACTGACCAGCGGCGCCGCCGCATCGGGAGAGTATTTTATCTTTTGACGTGACTCACACGTGCGCACATATTTGATCGTCCACTTGTACAGCTTGAACCACCAGTAGTGGCATCTCACAGAGCTGTATGTCTTCTGACGACTGAGGTGGCCACTGAGTGGGGAAACGTGAGCCTCATATAGGATACGGTATCTTAAATCCTAATCGTGAGGAACCTAACTTCGTATCGTATCCGTCAAGTCGGTGCTAAAATACAGTAACCCTTCATTCAGCGAATATCGGTGCAGTCGTGTGTGCAGTCGCGATGACAGCTTCTTGTCCGAGTTTACTAACTCCTTGCTCCCGAAAGCCCGTAGCAGCGCTACGGATATATCATCACCCGCGTCTGCGACGCGGATCAAATCCGTCACAGATGACGCCACCGTCATGACATGAGCAAGCTTATAAGTCGGTCTGCATGATAACGCATCAACTAAAACATTATTCTTTCCTGGCTTATACGTCACCTCGAAGTTGTATTCTACAAAGAATTAGGGTCACCTGGTCATCCTCTGCGAGAGGTGAGGCGACTGGGTCGCATGATCTTTGAAGATCACAAACAGCTTTAAGCCTAGCAGATGCACCCCCTGAACGTGACAATCTCATAATTCATCGCAGGTAATTAAGTACAGCCAGCCATATTGTTCTGGAGAACATTCTTTCTTTGAACCGGCGTCTGTGGTAGCGTTTGGCTTATTGTAAGCGTGAACGATACGCCACTTGCCGTTCGGCTTCTGGACACAAAACGTGGGTGTCGAATGAAGAGACTTGCTCTCACGTACCCTTCTTGTGTCGTGCTTCGCACAGAAAAAGGTGTCAATGACGTTACACTGATCCTAAAGCAGGGGCCATTGGTGTAATTAAATTCCCGGAACCAGGTCAATATCATGACGCACACTTCGGTCCGGGACGGATCCGAGGGGTTCTTTGGGATCGAATATCCATTTCGTTTGTTCAGCACGCTCTTAAAATTCCCCAGGACAGCTTCATTTCAAAGCGACGACGGGTTGGGTCGCAAAATGACGACTTCGTATAAGTCGTCTGTCTTTAAGGCACGGCCAAACCCTTCGAAGGACATCTCGTCCGGCTCAAGAAGGGCATTCACCGCAGGAAATGTCTCAAGGGTGACGTCCCGTCTTCCTCTCCCGTCATACCTTTGACGAGGGTGTATAGCTGTGCGCCATTGTCTACGGTAGACACACTCTGGGTCAGGGCCGACGCCCTGCACATTGCAGATAACATACGGCGTCATAGTCGCCGTCGCCTCTTCGCAGAGGTTTTATGTCTCGGCTAGACCAGTTGTAGCACGCACTCACCGTCTTCCAGTGTAAGTCCCACTTCATGCCCCATTAAAGCCTTGATGTTATCATAAACATTCGACGAAGAACTGCTAGATTACGCAGTCTTCGTCCAGTGGATAACGTGCCACTCCACGCGCATCTGAAGGGCCTAGCCCAAGATGCCTCGGACCTTGTCTGGCCCGACCATGCAGCGACTGTTTCAAAACTTAAGCAGTGCTCAGTGAATTACATGCCACGCCACGTGCATCATTGGGGCCTTGCCCATGATGCCTCGGCCCATGGCCGACCATGCCAGTCTAGGAATGCAGCAACTGCTTTGAAACATGAGCTGTGCTCAGTGGGTTATCTGCCACTCCACCTGCAGCCCGCGAGCCATGCCCGGGACTCCTGTTTTGAAATCCTTTGGCGTTCGGCAACTTGGATACTCCGATCTCTAGCACGTTGACAGTTCCGGTCTAGTGCTCGGGCCAACAGCGTTTCAGCTTCCTAGCAGAGGTGGGTTCATGACTCACCAATGCTCCACCAGGAAACGCAAGCGTAGCGTCCAATGTCCTTGACATCCAATCGATCCATTGCTCATGGTGTTCCAACCATGCCATGCCAAGGATGCGGTCATACCAAAAATCCAAGTCCAAGACTACCACGCTATAAAAGTCAAGAAACTTGACACCGAGGTCCACAGGGACCCTCGGCACCGTGAAACATGTCCCTCTCGCTAAGCGAACAGTGACGGTATCACTCAACCGCGCTTTCAGCCCCTCAGCATACAGCTAACCTCCTTCTATCGTGGAGCGTTGAGCTTAAATACACAATGCCCCGGAGTCGATCAGGATATTCCGTGGCTTCTTAAAGCCCTTCACGGTTGTTTTCACGACCAGCAAGCCCGGCTTGCATACGCGATTCGTGTTTATGAGCACGGAGCTCTTCGGGGCTGGGCCCTGCTGACCCTTACCTCTTGAAACTCAACAAACCTCAGTACTTCCCTAGTTGGGCGCCCCGCGCCTACTGGGCGTTGTCATTTCTTCTTGACGAACCAGACAACTGGTGAGAAGCGGGACGTCGGTTCGATGAACCTTTACGTGTCTAGCGCAGGGGACAACCCGTCCGACGGTGACGGGGGTCTCGACAGACAAAACACCGTCGGGTGCTCGAACGCTGCTCGGCAGCTCAGAGCTCCGCACCCGCACGTCAGTGCCCATTCTTGCGCTCGACTACCGAGATTGGAGATAGCTAGGGCCATGCGCTGTTGCTCAATCTGGAGCAAGGCGCACGCCATAGCCGTCTCGATCTCACTCACCCAGAGCAGAAAATTCTATCCATCCTTACCCTCGAGGGTCTTGACGCTCACCACGAGCGTCCTGGGTTTGGAGAGCCATCCGTCGTCGACGGTGGCGTCATAGACGCAGTCCACCCCGACATCTTCTGTTCTAGGTGCTCTAATAGAGCATCCATAGTTCGAAAACGTCTCTAAGCGCGCTCTGATCGCTTCAGGTCCTTGTAAAGCGAGACGTTGCACGCCCTCAGGGCCAAGCAAAGACATCAGCTTTTTAAGCCCGTCCTGCATGCTAGAAGAATTGCTTCATCCTCACAGAGGATTTGTCGTAACGACTTTGGTATAGATTGACTACAACTGCAAGCAAGTGCAGCGGGGCTGCTGTAGCTCTTTTTTCACTTAGAGG
The DNA here is from genome assembly GCF_900000015.1 of Plasmopara halstedii. Lineage (NCBI taxonomy): Eukaryota > Oomycota > Peronosporomycetes > Peronosporales > Peronosporaceae > Plasmopara > Plasmopara halstedii. The sequence goes on from NW_020188473.1 coordinate 405,803, forward strand.
AAGCTAAGTTAAGGTCATCGACCTTACGTTTTATACTAGAACCAGTACAAGTGTAGCGGATCACAATTCGCTCGCTCCAAGAGTAACCACAACCTTAACTTAAGGCAAGAAAACACTTCCGTTCAAACTGTAAACTGTACTTCTTCTGTTTTATTTGCGGCAAAAGTCACCAATATATAATTCAAGGGGATTTTAATTATTAATAAAACCTAATTAAACTGCAGTCCAGCCACGGTATTGGCTGTTTAGCAACCCCTTTGTGTGGTCACACTATCTTGTGTGACCCACTCCCCTTATACCAGGGTACGTGTAACCCTAATTTAAGAATTTTGTCATGCTATTACATCTGGGAAAATAATAATACCCAATGTACAGTATCGGTCCCCACGAACTTATACTTACCCCTGTACACAATAGTTTAAGGTCACGTACATCACAATACAACAAGAATGCTGGTACAATCTAATCACTCTGATATATTACAATTCTAACAGACATGCTACTGTATCATTTCTAAATTTCTTCATTTGGCCGAGACTGAAGCCAGGCGAGCGTTTCCTCTGCGCCGCCTTCAGCGGCATGCTCTAGCGCCTGCTCCATGGAGCACAGGCGCTGTACATAATTGTAAAGGTACTTCACGACCTCCAGGTGGTCCATGTAGGCCGCGGCATTAAATGCCTCAAAATTGTAACAAGTTTCGGGATGGTGCTCCATAAGCCATTGGACTGCAGGAAGATGGCCATTTGCAGCAGCAAGTTCCAATGCCGTAGGTGTCCAGTTCGAACTTATCCATATCGACCCAAACTCAACGCTATAATGATCGTCATCAGGATTCTGCTTTTTAAAATTGTCATGATGTAGCCAGCGCAAAACATCCACAAATCCCTGTCGAGAAGCCTCATTCACGGCCTTGAGGCTGAATCGCCATTCGCACGTAGTTGGATCGTCACGCAGGTATTGTAAAATGTCAACCTTACCAGCTGCAGCGGCAGCGTCCATAGCAAGATATGACAAAAGTGAGCTCTTCTTGTAAAGGTCACGAAAATGACTGACCAGCCATTTGACACATTCGAAGTGACCACCTTTGATCGCGGCGACTAAAGCTTTCATTGCGTCGGGCTCGACGGTGAGATTGACCAAGTCATTCTCATATAAATAGTCAAGCACATCATTGTGTCCGTAGCGAGCCGCTTTTTCGATAGCTTCAACAGTGCACACGGAATATTGTCCGTCAAAACTCGCTGGAAGCGCGTTAGATTGGGCGTGGAACCACTGAAGAATGCCAATTTGTCCGAATTCGGATGCTAGGTCCATCCACGACCCAGGAGCCTCCTCTAATTTTAAAGAATCACTTGGCAGCACAGCGACCAACCACGTCAGCACCCAAACTTGGCCATTTGTGATGGCAGCGTGAACCATCTGATGGCCAGCACTCTCAAATTTATCGATACAGTGCTTGCGAAGGTACTTGAGAATGCAGAGGTGACCACCGCGCGCGGCGTTGACCACAGTTCTCGAGGTGTAATCTTCCTTGCGCACCTCGCACAGCCAAATTACAATTTTCAAGTGACCATTGTTGGCCGCATAACTTACGGCGCTAGATGTGCAGCCTTCACGGCGATTGTCGTTCAACCACTGTAATATGTCTAAATGCCCGTTCTGTGCCGCCAAGTCCATCGCGCGACTCGTGCAACCCTCTGAACGATTACAGTGAAGCCACTGCACAACTGAAAGATGACCGCTTCCTGCCGCGTAGTCCATTGCCTTGGTCGTGCAGCCTTCAGAGCGATTTGTGTGTAGCCATGCAACAACCCGAAGATGCCCATTTTTGGCAGCATTGTCCATGGCACGCGTTGAGCAGCCGCTCAAATCTAACGTATCGTGGAGCCAAGCAAGGATATTAAGGTGGCCATTGCAAGCCGCGAAGTCCATTATCAGTAAAGTAGCATGCTCATGAAGTTTCTTGGACGCCAGGTGCTGCACCAAATACTGCATACCATGCGCCGCTGCACGCTCAAGCGTCCAGCCACCTGAATAATCAAGGTACTGCTCGACGGCTTCCCATACGTGCAACAGCTCACTTACCTTATGCAGGTGAGCGCGCACGATCGTCGCAGTCGCCAGTACCATCTTACTCCAGTCGCGCTGTTTATGAAGTCCACGCGTCTTTCTTTTCGTAACCAAATTTATGAAATTTTCACTTTGAGCAAATAGCCCATTGGTCGAACCTTTAAACGTCACTTTGTTGTGAAAACATCAATCTGGTTATGAAAATGGCCACAAACGAGCGTTCTCATATTCATTTGGTGCCGTTGTCGTTCTGATCCATTGCTGGATTTACACATCATGAGTTGGTAGACGATACAAAGTTGTCTGAAAGCAAAACTTGATACTTCTAATTGCCGGCACACTTTTTCTAATGTCGTTGCTTTCTGGGAATGTGCCTCTATTAACCATGAACTGATGATAAAGTGCTTAAAGGCAGCTTTAACTCTTAGGGTCCACATATCAAACGCATAGATGTTGAGTTTCTCGTGCTTCCACCAGCTTCTCAAATAGTTTGATCTGCTAGCTAGAAACAATGTCGGCCTTCCTGATCCGTAACTGGCACAAATTACTAGCAAGTTTTAGATTACAATTAGAAGTTCATCTAATCATGGTTTGTTTGTCCAACATATAGGGTGTAAGGTAAACATAAGCCTTAACAGCTAAACTACCTTAAAGCTCGGGAGTATAGATATTGGGTGACTAAAACGAATGTGTTGTTTTCGCGAATTGAAATATCATTTCATGGAGACGCCTTCTTATCATCTATCTCAACGCATAAGATACATTGAGTTCTTTACACTATGTCCAATGTCTTTACCACAATCCCTTTGCTCTTTGACGCGCGAGGTCTTCGTCTAGAGCCTTTGATAGGTTTCAGCTTCCGCCCTCAAGCAACGATGCGTTACGTTGTCAGGAGAACATTCTTGATTTGGAAGTAAACTCCGTTGCCCCTGATCTCTTGGTGCAAACCCCATCCACGATATATGAGTCGTTGATGAGCAGCTCTATATCAATTCATTCTGTCTGTACTCTTTCATCCACACGCAGGTGTTTCCATGTCATCTTTGGATGCATATATCTAGATGCCGTTAGTAGCAAACGGTTTTGAGTACTTTTACGACATCGCACAAACAATCAATTACTGCGTATTGGTATCATAAGCTAGCTCTCTCAGAACATGTCATAGGGTTGAGAATATCTGCTGATGCGCAAGAGTCGAGCAAGCTGATCAAGACTCTCTACTCATGTATTTACCACGATTTGACTGCCACTGCGTTAAGACGTTTGAAGTGTGTTGGAGTTATGACATATATTAGATCTCAACAAAGTTACTAATAAGCCAATCTCACCATTTTCTGGTTCGTACCTTGTATTCGCGGCTCAGTCCTTAGCCAAAAGGCTACGGTTTTCTTAAAGACTAGCTCAATGATCATATACTTGAAGCTCTTCCTTGCCGATTTTTTGGCATCAAAAGCGCGGATAATTATGTGCTTGACCGTGCTAAGCTCCATTGGCTTCAAGCCTGTCGCAGGTGAGGGCTACAGCACTCGGTAGGAGTTGCTTTGCCTCTGCACCGACAGAGACAAAGCTTGTCTCCATCTGGGGGCTGGGCAAACTGAACAATTCCAGTAATCATTTATGAGTGATCAAACCTATCTTCACAACAATCATGCCTTACGAACCAAACCCTGGCCTTTGTATTCTTTAAGGGTGAGCCTTCGTAATAATAATCATTCTGGTCGAGTCTTGCAGGTAAAGAGTACGATCACGATAACTTCGCCAGCTACAACGCATGCAAAATTTATTAAGAAGGGTTCAAATTAATTACACTTTTGTGCAAGTGTGCAGTGGACAGTGGGCTCTGTAAAAGAGAGATGGGGGGTCATGTCATAAGTCTTGCTGTGTAACATTGAAAATATTCTTAATCTTAGAGATACTTACTGTCACTCTTTAAATTGAAGAGCAAGGCAGGTGCTTAATTATTTCAAATGATCTCCGTAATACCCCAGGGTGAAGCTTATTAACCCATCCTCTGTGCATCATTCAGCCCGTATCTTTAATTTAAATATTCCGCTTCGCAAAATTACATAGAAATATCTCTTCCGACAATTCTGTAATGTCTCATAATGAAAGTCCAAATGATTGGGAAAATCATAAATCTTTCGATAATTTACGAAATCATTACACATCAGCGAACTGGCGCCTAGATAAATATGTACCACGCAGCTGTCTGTATACTTATACTTGCATATATGTCGGTGAGTATCTGGCTACATTAGAAATGACACATTAAGTCAGAAGTACGTGAACTGGGTGGGAGTTTGAAAACTCATGTGCTGTCTCAGCAAGACTAGAACTTTGCTAAAAATATTTTTTTATATTACAAAATATTCCCAATAGGTCATGATGCAGCCCAAGGTTTCTATCAGCATGATGATTGTCCATTTATAAGTAGACAGCGTACAACTATTTATCTTCGAGAATTACTATTACCGAATCCTACCTAGAAGATGACAGCTATGTAGCTGCTTTCATCTACACTTTACAAAGTTTCCACAAATGACATGAGATCTGATGTGTCGCCACCAGACGTGCCATTGCCACCCTGACCTGAATTCCCCTGGCCAGTCGAGTCGTCCCAGTCAAGCAAGCCCATACTGCCAAAACTTGTGGGCGACAATGCATTGGAAAAGTCCATGAGGCCAACCGAGGATGATCCGGAAGGCGTCGGCATTTGCAATAGATCGTTGCTCATGCTGCCATAAAGCGAATCTTCTAAGCCCAAACTGAGTCCGGAATCGATCGATGGGCTTTCTCCTCGTGACGTTGGAGGTTGCAAACTCTGGTTCTGATTCTGACTCTGTTGCGGCTGGGCTTGTTGAGACTGCGCAAGCTTCTGTTGTGCGAAATTTGACTGCTGTTGCCGAGTGGATCCCTGCTGTCCCGTTTGCTGTTGCGTCTGTTGGCCGCCGAGCTGTTTAACAGTATTCTGACTATTTTGCTGTTGCTGATGCCTTAACTGATTCGCCTGCTGATCAGAGAATTGCGCTTGCTGTTGCGATCCTTTCTGTTGCTGCATTTGCTGTCGCATTATTTGCTGTTGTTGCATCATCTGCTGTTGGCGAGCTTGCATCTGCATCTGTTGTTGCTGCTGCATCTGTTGTGCTCGTTGCTGCAACAGATACTGCTGCTGCTTTTGCTGGGCGGAATTGTTTATTGCATTTTGTTGCTGAGTTTGTCCAGAGGATTGGGCTTGGCCCATAGGCATCGCGGTGTGGCCCGTACTCGTCGTAACCCCCAAAGCTGTGGCAATGTCATGCCCAGATGACGACAGTGGCAGGCCAGTTGAAGCGACAGTGTTGCCAT